>NW_027493853.1:0-130000 GCF_021521415.1 Bidens hawaiensis
TTGAAGAAGAAATATAACTCATCACCTTTCGTTGATTCTCAATGAGTCGTTCTTGAGTTTGTCTGTCAGCTGCCATTTGATTTTCATATAAATGTAGCAGATTAAGCAGCATTTCCGTTTGTCGACCTGGTGGCAAGTTGTATACAGATGGATGAACAGGTTAAACAGGTCCTTGAGGCCGAGTGATTCTCATGAATGAGACATAACTAGGCGGAGGTGGAGGAAGAGTAGTTGTAGGCAGAGGAGGAGGTCTCATTAAAGTTGTTGAAGAAACAGTCAACAGCACAGCAGGAGGCCTCGGTATCTCGGTCAACGCCATTTGAGGAATTAAACCAAGCCTCTCATGTGACACCATCATCGTGGTCAAAGTAAGCATCGGAGTGCTAGTAGTTAGCGGCACCGCCGAGCTTTGAGTAGTTGATTGACGAGGTGGTGGTCATCCAATAATTACACCAGCCCCAGAAGACACACGGGGCTTCTTCGTGGTTCATCAGTAGCTACCACTTTGCACTTTCGTTTTCGTTCTTGCTGAGCTTTTATGGTGGCAGCTAGAGCAGCATCGACTGCATCTTGTTGTTCTTTCAGAGCTCGCTCACCAGCTCCATCATCACAATCATCATTGTTACCATCAGCATCCCCACCATCATTGTTCCCACCTTCTCCCCCTTCACGCTCGGAATCCGAATCATCATGGATCCATCGCTCATTAGGTGGACATACGTAATCTGGATTGATTATATGACCAATCATCCTTTTGTCCTGTGGCTTATCCTTTCGATATATCAACATCCGATGCACCGTTTCAGCTTTCATATGCTCCATATCAAGAACATCACTCACCAACGATCGATCAATCACCAAATCCGGTATCAGATCTTGAATAATTAATTGTAGAAAGCGTGGATACATCAAGAACTTCTTTGATGGTAGAGTTTGCTGAACTTGCTCTTTCAGATGATCAAAGATGAGTTCTAAGTAGTTGAATGGCTTGTTCAGGATTAAAGCAACAAATGCCAATTGTAAGCTTAGTCTACATTCATCGAACCACCGCGACGTCCACTCAAGTAATGAAGCAAGACATGCAGCAAATACCTGTAAGGTGGACACAACCCATTCTTGTTCAACATTGACCGATGAATATCACCCCTATAATTTAATCTTGTGAATAGCCCCCTAACCAGCGTCCTGTCAAATTTACTCAGGTAATCGTCAGTATCGTCAAATTGAAGTACCCGACGAATGACCTCAACATCAATCGTGATCGGAAGCTGATTAATTGTAGCTTGAACCCAATTACTTTCCTCAACATATACCGCCGTGTTCCAGAACTGTCTGATTATACTACGATACACCTTGGGTTTAGCAGTGATTGCATAATGTATCTTCGAACGGCGTAAGAAATTTAACATAGCTCCGAACGTCCTTAAATCAGCCACATCATGATCGACATAAGCACAGATGTTGTGCTTCTTATCGAACGGTAATAGAATCATTTCGACTTCTTGAGCTTGTTGTAGTGGTTGTCCTTGTGGAGGTTGTGGTTGTTGTTCTTGTTCAGCCATGTTTTACTGTATAAATAAAGACCTAATATGAGAATAGATATCATCATATATAATAAAAAGATATGTGTAATTAATCTAGTTACGCGTATTAGACAATTTAAATCCTTTAATTAAATTAAATGAATATTAAATTTTGTTAACTAATTTTTTTTAATACTTTAAATGTCATTCGTTAACAATCACACTGATTCGTTATACAAAGATAACGAATCAGGCAATTCGCTATCAAGTAAATAACTTAACGAACTAAACCTAGCGAATCACTAATTAAGTTAACGAACTAAACTCTAGTTCGTTATATTTTAAGCGAATCAAATTCTGATTCGTGTAGCCTCTTATTCGCTAAGCTAGTTCGTGTAAAATCTTAACGAATTGGACTCGAAACAGTTCCAATTCGCTAAGACTAACGAATAGTCAAAATTAAGACTTTTCTTTGACTTCACAAAGTCAAGGTCAAAATTATCAAGAACAATAATAGTCAACAATTTGAACCCAGAATCAATTAGACCATAATTGTCGTCGAATCAACAAGAGAATCAGCTCGTTAAGCTCGGAAACACACTCGTTAATGTAGGTGAATGAGATTGAGACTCAGTACCCAAATGTGTTAATAATCAAACGAACCAACAGTGAATATCAAGAACACATAACAATAATTAACCCAGCAAACAATAATCAAATATTGATTAGAGTCCACCAAGGGTATCGAAAAGTGATTCCGATCAAAATGATAACAAAATCAGACAATTAATAACATAAATTATACACAGAACGGTTTCAAAGGTTCAAAACCCTTAAACCTCTAAAATTACATAATTCAACAGTTAAATCAATGTCATTTTTGACGAAAATGATATCGCCAAGAACATTTTTACCTTAGAAACTCAAATATATCTTTGAAATGTTCAAACTTAAAGATCGAAAATATCAGAAAGAATTTGAATAGTTTCTGAAAGATGAAGAAAGAAGACGAACAGTGGAATACTATTCGTTATCTTGTCTTATATAGCGATACACGAAACCCTAGGCACAACTTGCACGAATCAGATGATTCGTTTAACTTAAAGTTAGCGAATTAGCCCATTCGCTAACTCAATTCGTTACCTTATGTTAGCGAATCACAATGTGATTCGTTAAATTAAAGATAGCGAATCAAGACATGATTCGTGTCATGATTCGTTAAATATGTATAACGAAGGGATGATTCGTTACAGAGTGCGGAAGCGAATTAGGTTATCGAATTAAACTCTTTAATTTAATATTAAACTCTTTTATTTAATTTTAAACTCTTTTATTTAATTTTAATTGAATAAATTAAAGAATTAAATAAATAAAACCAATAAGTTAAATTATCGAGAAACCCTTATAACCCGACAACCTAATACGTTAAAAGTGTTTCAGATTACCGAAGCATAATTAAAAAAAATTTATTTAAGTATATTGTATAAAGAAGACGAAAATATTTTTGATATTTTGTAAAAAAAATAAAGAATTAAAGAATGTATTTACAGAAGAATATCCAATCCTCTAAAATAGACCATCTTTTTGTGTTTTTCAATGATTTTATCAAAAGCAGTACATATTTTTGTATTTTTGTTGAGTTTGAGCAGAGAATCATATTGACCAAATTGCCCTTCCATCACAGTTTTATAGTTCAGCGATATTATGACCGGCGATAAGTCAGTCATTGGTATTGTTGTCCACATAAGTCTAATAACACACATTCAAGTATTTTTGTGATATGATTAAATAGTTCAATTAGAGCACGGAATATCCGAAATTATCAGCCTCTAACCTCGGTTCAAGCGTAATTTGATTTTTGCCAAATCACCCGAACTTGACTTAAACCATTATATTGTTGATCAAAAATTTGATACCAAATGAGAAATTTTGAGCAATGCATCAAGTTTCCTTTACTGTAAGAGGGTATGCACGAGTCCATTGTCGGCTTACATACATTGTATCCCCTGGGGTCCGTTTCATAATGGTATTAAGACGCACGCAAGGGAGGAACAATTGTATGACTAACAGCGGATTTTGATCAAGTCAGTAATTTAAATTGTACGAGGTACAGCGGTGATCAAGTTTAATGACTTTGGGTTTGCTCTAGAAAGCGAGTGAAATATTCATGCATATGAATATCCAGATGGTTAAGCCGCATAAAGACTCACAGTGTCCAGAATCTTAACGCTTGTTATTTGCTTTATTTGATTTTTGGGTGATCAACAAATATAAGGCTTGAGTATGACTGGTTATTACATTTCTGCCATCCTCACCAAGACTTTTGCTAGAGACTAACACCCTTTTCAATTTGGCGGTTCTTTATGTTTATATCACATACTTTACTCTACTGGGTTGTTTTAAGACCTACCAATACACCAATGCAATTAAGCACACAGTCTTTTAAGCTTATTTTTTGCTGAACTTGGGGTCAAGATAATCAATGTACTATCATGTTCCCTTTTTGCTTCAAAAACTCAAAATTTTGAGGAGCATAAAACATAAATACAAGATAAATCTTATCGCCCCAGTTAACTTAAGAGAATAAATAAATGGCTAACCTTCAATCCACAAGTGAATCATAGGACCAAGACATGCAAGCATGCTTCATAAACTTAAATAACCGACATAATTTTCAGCGAGAAAATAATCTAAAAATCTTTTTGGTTTTTCTCTGTACAAACTTTAAAAACAAAATATTTTTGTCTTTTTCAAATTTCCTATAAACAAAATAAACTTCACAAACTTTTTGGATTTTCGGATTTTTCTGTACAAAAACATAAACCACATTCTTTTTGGTTTTTCAAAATTTTAAATGTTTTTGATTTTTCTAAATTTTAAAGGAAAAACTTAAAGAACAGAAATCACAATATTTTTGAATTTTTCCTTAATTTTTTAATGTTTTTGGATTTTATATATACAAACGATCCCTTTTAAAATCGTTCTAATCAATATATATAATAACTTAGATCTAATCTAGATTCACTCTAATCCATCCAGATTCAATCCAAATCAACTCAAATAGATTCAAAGTCAATCCAAACAGAAAATAAACACAAAAACTATAACAATAACAATCAAAACAAGCGAATTGAGCCCCGAAAGCTCTGATACCACTTGTTTGATCCCTTTTAAAATCATTCTAATCAATATATATAATAACTTAGATCTAATCCAGATCTATATGTTAATATTAATTATCCGGATCTAGCTCTCTAATACGTTAGTTTGATTGCTATTAGTATGTAGTATATATTATCAGTATGTTTATTGTGAAGCTTGAGAAATAGAGAGAGAATACTTTAAATCTTTCTGAATAATATTAATTCTCTCAAAACTTTAACTTACAAGTGAACAGTGGTTCACTATTTATAGAAGACGATCTGGTTCGCTAACATCCCCTAGCGAACCAGCATCCCCTTCGTTAACTTAACGAACCTCCCCCTGATTCGTTAACATCCCCTAACGAATCAGGAGGGAATACATTATAATGTCCTAGTTCGCTAACATCCCTAGCGAACTAGACTTAACCTTAACAAACTAGTCTTAATTCGCTAACATTCTTAGCGAACTAGACTCAAACATAACGAATTAGATAAATAAACATTTAAATATTACATTTAAATATAAAATAAACATTAATGATAATTACAAAGACTCGAGACGCAAAACCGTGCACTAACATATAGCTATTACATTTCTGTCTTTATCACGACGACTTTGTAAGAGACTAAAACCTTTTTCAATTTGGCAATTTTTATGTTTATATCACGTATTCTTCCTAACTTGTTTGTTTAAGACCTACCAATGTACTAATACAATTAAGCACACAGTCTTTTTCGCCTATTTTTTTTACCAAATTTAGTATATAAATTATTAATGTACTATCATTTTCCATTTTTGCTTCAAAACTTATATTTAGGAGAAATTTTTCAATATTTTTGAATTTTAAAATATTTGAATGTTTTTGGATTTTATCTATACAAGCTGAAAGCACAATATTTTTGTATTTTCCCATTTTTCTCCCCCTAAAAACCAAATTATAAAAGAAAGTAAAATAACTAAAATCAAACTGTACAAAAATAATAAAAATGATTACCCAAGCTTAAGAATAACATCAAATGGATTTAAACTATATAAACCAAGCAAAAATTTAAATCTTGTATTATCAAAAGCTTTGGTAAAAAGGTCAGCCTTTTGATGATCCATGTGTACCTGCTCAATGTTAATTAGTTTCTTTTCGAAACAATCACGGATAAAATGGTAACGAATTCGATATATTTTGTTTTAGAGTTGTTCACGGAATTTTTCGTAAAACATATCACAAAAGATTTATCAATATAAATAAGCGTAGTAAAAAAACTTCAAACCGTAATCTCACAAATGTTACCGGATCCATAGAACCCGGGAAGAACAACTCGAGGCTGCCACATATTCTTTTGGGATCAAGATTCGAGAAAAGGTATATTGGAATCTTCTAAACCTCCTCATAAATGGCTAAGTATGGAATACGAGCAAGCTTGGCCCTTCGAGCAAGTCTGGAACTTATTCAAGCAAGGAATTTTGCCTACGAACAAAGTTATCTTCTAGAAATCTTCTAAGTGTTAGTTCGAGCAAACTACACTTCATCAAGTAAGGTTGTTCTTCAAGACGGGAAAGGTTTGTTTCAGAGCATACTCTTGACTTAACCAAGCTAAAACCAAGTATATTGGTGGATCAAGGTTTTATAAATAGTGATCCCAACATACTTGAAGGAAGTTATTGAAGAAATTGCTAAGGCCTTCTGCAGGAACCCGTTACGGATCTAGCCGCTAATATGATACATCAATTATGTACAAGATCTAAACGTTAAATTATTATTTTATTGATAAATATGGATGAATACATTATGGTGGATGGAAATAACTTATGGAGAGCATAATTTAGATCTAGATTTCTCTCTAATATGTACATGTTCTCCACCTAAATTATGACACCGAAACCGTGCACTAACAGACTCCCCCTTTTCCGTATCTATCAAATACTTTATCCTTGAATACTTTAACTGCAAATCACCAGTCACAAACCGTGCACTAACAGACTCCCCCTTGACTGATGATTTTCGGGCTTGTGCAGACAGACAATCTTTAAATCTTTTTCAGCAAACCAATAACTTGTAGCTTCTCAAATCAGATCTCCCCCACAAAGAGAGCAACTCTTAGAGATCATCCCGATCATCCATTAGCGTATGATATGGTTCAATCTTTCAACAATCAGCAACAAGTCATCAGCTATCCGTCAGCATCGTTAAAGAAAAACATCTCTTTACATTTAACCTCGTCACACTTCTTCATGAACAACTCGATCATTCAACATCTTTCACTTCGGTTTTCCCTCTATTGATAACGTTTATCCCAAATAACTCTTTGAAGCTCTTCCAAATCTCATTTGCAAAGATGCACTAATGTTTGGGCATCATAAGATTCTGAGTTCCAACCTCTATTAATAAGCCCCAAATGATCAAATTTTTCAATCCAATGACAAGACTCATATATTCTTCAATAAGATCAACCTATTCGAGAATCGTCCCCCTCAACAGAAGTAATCCGCCGTATACTCGTAGCCAATATAGTCAGGATCAAGTCCCTCAGAAAGAAGTAAACGGACAAACACTCGTATCCCACATAGTCAGGTTTCATTCTTGAACAAATCACTCACCAATCAAAAAAACAACTGCAGCCTTGAACTCAGTTAAACGCAGCTTTTCAAACACGAATTACCACCCGAATTGCAGTTATTTTTCAAGAAACCTTGCAAATGTAGGAAGATATAATCCAAATAATCTCAAATGAAAGTTTTATCTCCCCCTTTTCTTGACAAATTCGGCAAGGTCTTAAATAATCTTCAAGGTTCACAAACAAACACACTCCTCCTTAAATTACCCGAGATCTCCCGCTCGGCCAGCCGAAACGCATAAACAGTCAGCCGGAAAATATATTACCAAATTTTGCACAAAGAGTCTCCAATACATTAGGAACATCCTAGAAAAATTTCGAGTAAGAAAAATTTTTCCGATTTTCACGCCAAAAATTCACCGAAAATTTTTGAAAAATAAATATTATCTCCAAAATTTTCAAGAATGAAAACTCACTTACGAGGAGCATTCAGGAAAAAATTCACGCAAGAATTTTTTTTTCTTTTTTAACGAATTGCCTCTCTAATTCGTTATAAAAATAAATATTCACTCCATTCGTTACATTAGTTCGTGCTCTCCATTCGTCAACCAATAACTCATTCGTTACACACTTAACGAATCAACTCAATTCGTTATAAATTATCATCCTTAATTCGTTATAACAATCCTCATTCGTTATATTAGTTACACGATTGGCCTCCCATTCGTTAAGAATTCCAATTCGTCATACACATAACCTTAATTCGTTACCAATACCTTAACGAATCACCTTAATGAAATAACTTAACGAATTGCTTTAATTCGTTATCTTTAACTTAACGAATCAGCTTCACGAATTGCCTTAATTCGTTACATATACCTTAACGAATTAGCTTAACGAATCACTCTAATTCGTTATCATAACCTTAACGAATTACCTTAACGAAATACACCTTAATTCGTTAAATATTCCTAACGAATTGCTACAGTAGATTCGTTAGACTCCTTAAGGAATTAGCTACAGTAACAACGAATCAGGTTGTTGGATCTGAGGTGTTCGCCGGAAAATACTGTTACATCGCCGGAAAATCAGAGATTTGACCGGAATCTGGAATTTTTGAACTACATCAATGGTGAAATCATCCAAACACCATAATTACCCATGAAAATCACCACGAACACTCGGTTTTACACCACAATTCCAAATCCATAATCCAAATACCTTAACGAGTACTTATTCATCACCAAATAATCAACCCGAAACCATGCTCTTTCATGGCAAAACCTTCAATACACCATAATTAACCACCAAAATCCACAGAAACATGAGGATTCCAATAGTAAACATAAATCCATCATCCAAATAACTTAACACTCACTAAATCATCATAAACCGAATCAAACCATAACCATGCTCTTCCATGGCATATCCTTCAATACACCATAACTTAACAACAAATTATACAGGAAGCTTCATCTTCCATCAATAAACACGAATTCACAAACAAATCCACCAATAACACTCTAATTTACTCCAGATCTGACCAAAACCTGAAGAACACGAAGAACACGAAAAACTCAGATTCATACCTTAATCGAAGTATCGAGAGCAACTCCTGCTCTGATACCAATTGTATAAACCCGTTACGGATCTAGCCGCTAATACGATACATCGATTATGTACAAGATCTAAACGTTAAATTATTACTTTAAATGATATAGGTACTTTAAATACATAGTTTATTGATAAATAGTGTGAATAATTACATAATAAGTTATGGAGAGTTCTAACTTAGATCTATATCTCTCTCTAAATATGTGCATCTTCTCTACCTAAATTATGACATAATCTACCTATTTATAGGCTATTTAAAATATACATTAAATACAAAGACTTAACTGCCTATAACTTATTCGATCGCTACGGACACCGAAACCGTGGGCTAACACCTTCGACCAAGAAAGCTTTAGTGTCACCATCACACTTAACTTGTTCACATAATTTAAGTAACAAAAGGTTGAAGGGATCCAAGAAAATATTTTCTAAGGAAAATATTTTAAGTAAAAGCTTACTCGGAGAAATGTTCCAAGCACACTTAAGGTTACAAGGACTGCTCGACAAAGATAAAAGCTTATAAGCTTACTCGAAGACCTGTCTACACTTGTAATAATTTTGAATACGTTTGAATATGTTATGTATAAACCATAGGTTTTCTAGAAGATGTCAGGCATGCCTATTTAAGGATATTTCAGGGCACGTTTATGACAACGGACACAGAGCGAATATTGTGATTTGACGGCTGATATTTCTTGAAAAAGAATATCTTTGTACAGAAAAGCTGCCATAGATACAAACATTCCACCTAGAATCTCAAATCGATTTTCATTGTATCATTCACAATATTTTGCTGATTGTGAGATTTACTGAATATTTTGCTGAGTTTGAAGATGAAGAATGATGATGT
Source organism: Bidens hawaiensis (assembly GCF_021521415.1). Lineage (NCBI taxonomy): Eukaryota > Viridiplantae > Streptophyta > Magnoliopsida > Asterales > Asteraceae > Bidens > Bidens hawaiensis. Next base: position 9,681 of record NW_027493853.1, read on the forward strand.
CAGCAGAACACTGTTTCATTGATTTGTGACGTCAACTGCTCAGTTTTTCATTTTCTCAGATCTACTGTTTATTTAAGTTTAAAAGTTTTCTTTACTCGCATTTACATTGATTAATTTCCATTTGTGTTTAGATCTTGATATTATCCATCCAGATTCATCAGATCTGAGGATTTCATCCACAGATATGAAGATTTTATCCACAGATCTGGTTGTTTTTTAAAGTTTGTCAAGTTTTAAGTGATTTTTCATTTATGAAACCTTTTCAAAATACAAAAAAAAACATGTCTGGACTGATAGATGATCAAGAAGTATTAACTAATAAAATTCTGAGATTGTTAAGATAGGGAGATTTCATTAAGTGGGAGATTCCGTTAGAGGCAGCTGTGTGCTATAACAATGTTGACATGTGGTATTCAATTAAGAATGGCCTATATGTTCCTGATGGCGCAACAAATAATCCAACCTTGGAAAGACAGATGAAAAAGAAAGATGATAGGGCGCTGTCTATGCTGAAACTTGGTCTGTCTTGGGAGATTTTGACAAGTGTGGCTCATCACACTACTGCAAAGGCTATGTTTGATGCCATAGTGGAAATGTTTGAAGGAAACACTGAGCTGAAAGACATAAAGAAAGACAGACTGAAGCAACAGCTGGATATATTCAAGTTCAAGGAAGGAGAGAGGTTGAATATGTTTTGCAAATATTTGTTACTATTGTCAATGAAATCAGAACAATTGACCTGCAATAACATATTTTGATTAAAACAAGCAATTGTTATCATCTTTGTCTGGAGAATGGTACACTACAAGCAAGTTCATCAAAGAAAAGGATAATTTCCCAACATTCAAGCTTTATGAAGTTATTTGCTTTCTACAAGCTATTGAGCATGAAATGATTGAAAATCATATGATCAAGGAAGACAAGCAAAGCTTACAAGTTGCAAATGCTTTAATTGCACCTATGGGGAATCTGTCAACAAAGAACCAACATCAAGTCCCTATAATTTAAGAACCAATTGAGTATAGTGCTGAAACCCCAAGAGTGTTTGTCGTGTTTGTCGCAGGTCAGTCTAGCAATCAAAGTAGGTAGTCAAGATTTAATGTTCAATTTATGGATGATAGTGATACATCATCATTGGCTAGTGGACATGCTCCCTATGTTGCTGGAAATGTTAATCATGGAAATAATTATCAAGCTCTCTTCTCAAAGTTCACTTATTCTTACAATGCATTTATGGCCAAGAATTTAATTCACACAAGTATAGTGCAAGAAGATCTTGAACAGATTGATGCTGATGATTTGGAAGATATAGATCTTAAGTGGCAAGCTGCCATGTTGGTTGTAAGGAGTAAAAGGCTTTACAATAGAACTGGTAGGTCTTTGGTTTCCGGACAATGGCAGAATTGGTTTTTACAAGTCCAAAGCAATTTGCTACAATTTTCAACTACCGGGACATTTTGCAAGAGAATGCAACCAACCAAAACAATTTCAAAACAATAAGCAACAAAGAAACCAGTTCCAATTCCAAAATAAGAATCAAGGTCAACAAAGGCAGGTTAACAACAATAACAATGTCCAACAATAGAATCATCAATAAATCATCCCACAACAACATTTTCAGAGAAACCAACAAAACCCTCCGCATGATCCTACCAATCAGAATAGAAATAATGCCAATCAGCCAAGAAATCAAGGAAATGTTTCTTTGACACAACCACGACAAGATGGTGTGTTTGACTGGAGTAACCATGCTGAAGACATAGAGAAGGCTAATGTGGAATTCATGGCAAAGATTGGAAATGAAGCTAAGTCCTCTTCATCTCAGGTACATTCAAATCCCACAAACTTTGAATTACTTGAAATGAATGATTCTTTGAGAAAGGAAGTTGGAAAATTGCAAAGTGAGTGCTTTAGAAAACATGGCATGATAAATGTTTATGAAATGAGTGAGATGCATATGAAAACCAAATTAAGAGCTTGGAACAGGAGTGTATGGATGGTTACAACATTCAGTCAAGATATACCACTAAAATTAAAGCTTTAAATAAAATGTATCTTGATAAGAAGTTGAAGAATGCTTAACTTCAAGTTGAGGTTGATTTTCTTAAGAATTTGGTGTGTACTGGAAATATTTGTGAAAAGTTGAAGAAGATCAAGGAGGAGGATAAGTACAAAGTTGTTCCTCCACCCGTCAATGATAATTACTCATTCAAGGTGGACAAGAAAAGAGAAGTGCTTATCTTGATGAATTCAGAGAAGTGTTTGAAGATAGAAAGGAGTTTGTTGAAAACTATAAGTTGGTTGAGGTTGATGACGAGGGTGATTTTGTGATTAAGGCTGTTGAAACAAAAAAAAAAGAAATGTTGAAAAATCAATTGGTGTTCAATTGTCATTGGATGATCAAGATTATGATATGCTGAATAAAGATTATTTGAGTGATTCAAGAGACAAATGCTCAAGCTGTGGAAGTTTAAAAGAAATGAAAAGGGGTAGACAAAGCTCAAATGACAAGATTCCTTTGTACCAAAAATTACTCCGAAAATGAAGAAACATCATGATCAACTGAGAAGGGAACATAAGTCATTTGATGTATGTGGTCGATCCAAGGGAAAGAAGAACAATGAAAGATCAACAAGCAAAGTGTCACCTAAAAGGGAAAATGTTAAGAACAACAAGAAAAATGAAGAAACCATCAAAAATGATGATCTATTTCTTCAGGTTTATCTAGTTTTCCCTAATCAAGAAATGTTTGATGTTGCAGAGGTGGAAAGCATGGATGATTAAGTTAGAAGATGGTCAAGACAAATAAGTGATAAAGAAGATAATACAATCAAGATAGAGAAAATAAAATTTGTATAAAGTACTGTGTCAAGAGAAGAAACAAAAATTGAGCAATTTATGCCATTTGCAATCAATCTTAATGGTCTCATCACTCATCAGAAGACTATTGGTGTTAATCCACCTAGACCCAGTGAAAGATAAAAGTTGGGTAACTCAAGTGAAAAGTTCAATGGACAAGTTTCGTGCAAAGTTTGTGATGTCTATGGTCATCACACTGACTCATGTCAGGAAAGGTTCATTTCTGAACCATTTCATGTCCCAGACCATACAAAATTTGGACAAGACTTTGCATTCTACAAAGGAAGATACAATCAATATTAGAGCATGGGTTAGAAGATGGCAGAGGATCAAGTCAAGAGTGAAGAAGCAGTTGTGAATAAAAGTGAAGTGGATGAGAAGAAAAAGGCTTCAATACTGAATAAACTACATAGATCTCAATCTGTTAAGTTACAAACTTCTGAAAAGTCTAGTGAATTTGATAACAACAGTTTGTGAAAAGAAGAACAAGCTTAAGAAGAAAATTCTCAATAAAAAGAAATCAAATGTACTCACTGGAGATGATAAATTTATGTTGAAAAATGGTCTTGAAGCACATGGATTTTTGTGGAAACCAAAGTCTAAAACACAAATAAAAATTATGAAAAGGGAATTTATCATTGAAGAATACACAAGCATAATTCCCTATGTTGGAAGCTCATGTGAAACTGGCTATGAATCTGATGATTCTTGAGAGCTTGTTTATGAGGACCCCAAACCAAATGCAATAGGTGATAATGTTGTTGATGATTTACAAGCTGAATCGGCTTGTATTTTATCACTTAACTGATTCTTTTCTTTATATTGTGTAGGAACAGTCCACTCCAATGAATGATGAATGGTACTTAGACAGTGGATGTTCCACGTATATGACCTGTAACAAGAGGTCACTGGTCAACTACGAAGAAAAATTTGAAGGACCAATTGCATTTGAGAGTGATGAAAATGGAGGGAAAATAATGGGGATAGGAATTCTTACCAATGGCAAATAGTCATTTGATAATGTTTTATATGTGGAAGGATTACAATATAATCTTTTGTGCATATCTCAAATGTGTGATAACGATTATAAGGTTGGATTTGATGACTCTCACTGTTTCATCCTCAAACATAAATTTGTAATTCCTCCTGATATGATCATGGTGATGGCCTTTAGAAATGGAAATTGTTATAGATTAAGAAGGAAAGATGCCATTTCTAGAGGTGGTACCTGTTTCATGTCAAAAGCCACTAAAAATGAAACAAAATTGTGGCACAGAAATCTTTGTCATGTAAATTAGAAGAATATGAACAAGCTTGTTAAAGGTGAACATGTCATTGGTTTACCCACAAGAGAGTTCAAGCTAGATGACAAATGCATTTCTTGTCAAAAGGGAAAGCAGCGTAAATCATCACACAAAAAAAAACTCGTAAACTCCATTGAACAAGTACTTGAAATGCTTCACATGGATCTTTTTGGTTCTGTGAGTATTCCAAGAATTGGAAAGAAGAGATATTGTTTAGTGATCATTGATGATTTTTCAAGATATACATAGGTTTATTTACTGAACTCAAAGGATGAGGCTGTTGAATTGATTAAAAGTTGTGTGACAAGGATTTAGAATCAACTAGATGTAAGGGTGAAGGTCATGAGAAGTGACAACGGGACTGAGTTCAAGAATCGGGTGATGCCTGAATTTTGTCAAGCTAAAGGAATTCTCCAACAATTTAGTTCCCCTAGAACTCCTGAACAGAATGGAGTAGCAGAAAGAAGAAACTAAACATTGATAGAAGCTGGAAGAACCATGATTGCATATGCTTACTTGTTTGTTACATTTTAGGCCGAAGCTATAAACACTACTTGCTATGTTCAGAACAGGGTCCCTCTTAACAAAAGTTAAGACAAACTTCCTATGAGATATTGTTCGAGAGAAAATCCTATATCAAGTTCCTCAAGCCTTTTGGATGTAATTGCTCCTTTAAATACAAAAGACTATTTAAACAAATTTCAATCTAAATCCTTAGAATGTTTCTTTGTTGGATATTCCACACACCAAAGGCTTATAGAGTAGAGTATATGTGAATCATCACCTGAGTGTGATTTAATCTTCAGATATTATCTTCAATGAATTTCGATTCAACACTGTTGATGGAAAATCATGGCTATTTGATCTAGAAAATTTTATCAAATCCTTCAAACTTTACCCTGAGGACTTTGATGATACTTTATATAGGGCAAGTGTCCCTGAAGCTACTTCAGAGAAGAAAGTTGATTTGGATAGATTATGGTCCAAGGTTGCTGAAAAGAACACTAAAATTTTATTGCTATGAATGCTTCTGATGTTTAATCATAAGATGAATAAAATGATAATCTTGATCAACCAAATGATCAAGAAAATCGTGTCATGAATGATGAACAACCTGATAACCAGCATGATCAAGACCAAACTGATAGACAGGCATGATTTGAAACCTTGTTTCAAAACTTGAACATTGGAAGTGATCTTGCTTCAACTTCAAATCAGATTGTTGAAGAAGAAGCTGATATGAACAATGCAACATCAGATTTAGTCATTGAAGAACCTGATCTCAATAATACAAATCTTGATTCAACAATTTCTTCAAATTAAATCATCTAAACTTCTTTTGTTGAAAGAAATCATCCTGCTGAAAACATAATTGGTGATCTACATGACAGAGTTACAAGAATTGCATTTGAATCTACAAACATCTATTTGTACTCCTACTTTCTATCCCAATTTGAAACCAAGAACATTATTCAAGCATTAAAAGGCAATAGTTGGGCAGAAGCTATGCAAGAGGAGTTGGCTCAGTTCATAAATCTGCAAGTTTGGGAACTTGAGGATAATCCAAGAAGAAAGTTTGCAATAGGTACCAAATGTGTTTTCAGAAATAAGAAGGATGAAAGAGGGATTGTAATGAAGAAAAAAGCAAGACTAGTTGCCCTAGGACGCTTACAAGAAGAAGGTATAGATTTTGAAGAAATGTTTTCTCCAGTAGCAAGGCTAGCCACTATTAGAATATTCTTAGCTTATGAAGCTCCTAAAAATATCAGAGTATTTCAACTGAATGTCAAATCTACTTTTTTTAATGGAAAAGTAGAAGGGGAGGTTAATGACACAAAGTCTCTAGGTTTTGAGGATCATGAGTTTCCAAATAGAGTGTATAAACTGAACAAAGCTCAATACGGACTACATCAAACTTCAAGAGCTTGGTATGATGAGTTGTTAAACCATCTACTTGTTAATGGATTTCAAAGGGGAGCCATTGATAAGACACTTTTCTACAAGAAAAGAGGAAGAGATTTGCTTCTGGTTCAAGTATATGTTGATGATATCATCTTCGGATCTACAAATGATCATATGTGTTTGGAGTTTGAGGAAGTTATGAAGTCTAAATATTGTAAGAGCTCAATTGGTGTGATGAATTTCTTTCTTGGATTGCAAGTTCAACAGAAGAAAGATTACGTATTCATCTGTCAATCCAAGTATGTACAACACATCTTGAACAAGTTCAAATGTCAATACTTGAAGACTGTTTCTACTTCGATGGACACTCATGAGAAGATGATATCTGATGAAAAGGGGGATCATGTTGATGAACATGAATATAGAGCTAAGATTGTATCTTTGATGTATTTAACTTTTTCAATACCAGACATTATGTTTGTTGTGTGTGTGTGTGCAAGATTCCAATCAAGTCCAAAAGTTTCTCATATGACTGTTGTCAAGAGAATCTTTAGATATTTGAAAGGAAATCCTAATTTGGGTATCTGGTATCCTAAGAACCATGCCTTTTATCTACTTGCATACACTAATAGTGATTATGATGGCTGCAACATGAGTAGGAAGTGTACATCAGATGGATGTCAATTCTTGGGAGACATGCTAGTATCATGGCAATGCAAGAAGCAAATAACTGTTTCAATCTCAATTGCTGAAGCTGAATACATTGAGTGAGTAAGTTGTGTTTTATGTTTGAATATGTGAATTTGTTCAATTTGATACGTGCTTTAATAATTGTACTTTACTTAGGTATCTATGATGCTTAGGTATGAATTTAGTTATTTTCATGATGTCTAGATACATGTGTCAATATCTTCATTGAAAAGATTATCTGCTTGCTTTTCTAATATCTTGCTTGTGATTAGATAATCTGAAATGATGATGTTCTTAGGACAGGATAGACTTTGCATAATTAATCTTGATTTGAACATTATGTTAGTCTGATTGTGTTAATGTGTGCCTTTCACTTTTTATTATTCTTGAATATGTTATTGAATTCTAGTGTCAAAAACTGTGCTTTGAAAATCAAACTGGTGTGCTCAAATGAATATTTAACAAAGAACTTTTTCAAAGAAAATCATTTTTGTCAAGCTGAGCAACATAATGATGTAGAGACATGATAAAATTATTCAGTTCAAAGCTTTATAAAAGCTTAAAAGGGGTTTCAATGAAAATTGATCCAACCTTTTGGGAAATGATAGTAGATTTAAGTCAAAGAGTGTTACATTTTCACCTTGAATATGTCTGCATATGTTATTTCGAGTAAACATTGATGTTTTTAAACTTTCGAGTAAACTTAAATGTTTTTATTTGTAGTTTAACTCATTCGAGCATACTTGATACTAATATGCTTTGAATATGATTATTCATGTATTTTCATGTACATTTTGATGATTATGCAATTTCGAGTAAACTTGGTTGTTTAGAAGGTCATCTCATTTAAGCACACTTGATGAATATGTGATATAAATGTCTGAATATGATTTAAATACTTGTTTCAAGTAAACTTGGGTGTTTTAATTGAAATCTGAGTTTGTTAAGCATACTTTATGACTTTGGACTTGATGTTGATCAAAATGAATATTGTTCGAGTAACCTTGCCTATTTACATATTGTTTAGCTTTATTAAGTAAACTTGGTACATTTTCAAGCATACTTGTTTAACATTTATTTAGTTATGTGTTGTTTATGTCTGAATACTTTGTCTGAAAACTTTGTTTTTGTGACATTCATGATAAAACGAGGTACACTATATTCATTACGTAACAAGTAAACGATAAATCGGTTAATTCGTAGTGCTTAAACGAGTAACCGACCGATACTAATTATGACCCGTATACATACTGAGGGGTCATATACGAGTTATATATATGTTATAGAGGCTAACATATTGATATTTAGGCCTCGGTACGTTTAAAACTCTTTAAACGAAAAAGGTTTCGTTTATCGATACGCTATAAGCTTAAACGCAATCGTTAATATCAAAACAAGCATTGTAGCATCCGTTAAGCCGAAAAAGATTTATAAAACACTTATATGACATGTTCTAAGCCATCCGTGAAAATATTTTGGAATTTTACAACGAGTCAGTACGTTTTTCTTATTTTACAAGAATAAGCTGAAAAACACTCGTTTTTACGTTATTTCTCATACCCGAATTAATTTTCTTGCGAAAAACCGAACCCGAACTAAACTTAAAATGGGCTTTTCATGTTTGGGCTGGTATATATAAATTAATGGGCTGAAACAGCCCATTAAGGTCCCATTGAACATTCCGATCGGACAAGCCATATCACCCACATGTTTTTTTTTCTTTTATAAAGCTTACTACACAAGCTTTGTCATTCATTTTAGCTCATAAAACTTTGAAGTCCAGCAGCTCCAGCCCCTGTTCTGTTAACTCCCTTTCAAAAACCCTAAGGTATGATTCAATTCTACCAAGTTTTAACAAAGTTTGATCCATATGATTATCATATAAACATGTTTTGATTAGTGTTAAACATGTTTAACCATCCAAAAACCCTAAAAATCAAGTAAAATTATGTTTTGATGTTAAACATGTTTACAAACCTGGAACATATACTTTTTTGGTCAAAAACACGGATTAGAACATGAATACAACGTTTTTACGGTTAGAAAGTTCGGTTTGAACCCAAAACCGAAACCCTAATTATCAAGGCTGTTACATGGATGATTTATGCTTGGTTTGATGTTATATGATATGTAGATATACTGAGTTTGCAACCCGAGACCTGGAAAGTCGTTTAAGCTAGCAAAATTCATCGAAAACCGACAAGGTAAACCCGTAATACTCGTTTAGGGGCTGTTTAGTATTAGGTTGTGACGTGCTTGTTGTTAGCTTGTGAAAATTTTCAGGGACATTAGGGATCATATAAATGAGTCCCTGTTCAAATTTGGTAATTTTTCGATAAACGGAGAATATTTGGTGAATTTATTCCCGTTTATGGGCGTTTATTTGGGAAAAATAGGAAAACATATTGAAAAATTATGAAACTTGGTTTTGGAGTTTGATATGGGATGGTAAGATCACTGGTAAAGTTTGGGAATCATTGGAAATGTCTAAGTATGGTTTGTGCAGCCATGGTTGAACCGAGTTTTAACAGCCGAAAAACGCACAAAAAGGCATTTGGTCAAAAGAGTTAGGTTCTGGAAATTTTGAAGGGGTTATGTAGTCACATTGAGACCATTGGTAAAAATTATGGGATTTTTCGGAGGTCGTTTGATATAAACGGGCCATTTATTACATGATTATAACCTATTAAATGAATTTTTATAAATAAATAAATAATCATAAAATTACTGGAAATATTTTTATAAAATTCTCCATATCTTAATGTATTTTTACAAAAATTTACATAATTTATATGTAATTACATATTTAGTTATGATTTATTAAAGATTTAAATTATAATTGTTTTAACGAAACCGGCAGTTTTGTGTTTAACGGACTGACTGGTATGTCAAAATGTCAAAAGTGGTCAAATATCATATTTTTGAATGATATTGATAAAAACGAACTTTTTACGAGAATTCCGGACAATTCGGGTGGATTGTACGCGTTTTGTATAATCAAACCCGTGTGAAAACGGAAACGAACCCTGCGGTCAAACCAGACACCGAAACCTTAAAATTCTTTTATAAATCAAATCATTTTATCAATCAATAAATTTACTTAAGTTTTATATGATCTTACCTAATCCCGAAACGTATAAACGATCAACTGAGCTAGGCTCGGAAAACGGTGAAACTGAGCCAAATCCAGTTTTAAACTTTTCATAGTATACAACGTCACAATCTAAGACTATGGTCATGTTCTGGGCTTAACAGCTATACCCAGATTATCTATACAGCCCGACTTAGCTTGAACACTGTACTAGTATTAACGATACGATACCGTTTATAGGAATCAGGCTATAAACGAGACATCTGACTATCTGACACGTAATTTCTGTGCGAACTACAATAAGGTGAGTTTCACGACCCCCACTTTCTAAACTGTTTTACGAACTTTTGGGGTGAAAAGCATGTTTACATAAACTGTTATACTTGAAAACGTGTGATGATGTGGATTATCTAAGTACTAACACTTGACAAGTCCCCACAAACACAAGTGATTAACTTCGTGCCGGTGGCGTGTGGATAGTACTATCGGTTTGACAAACCCAACTGACAGAGCCGGTGGGGTATGCCGGAACATATGTAAACCCAGTTGCACATTGTCATTATATTTTTACATACTGCTATGTGGTGTTAGACATAGTACATACATGGGGCAAAATTGGCTGTTAAATGCCAACAGGAGTGCATGGGCAGGAGAGGCCATGCAGTATAGCTCGTTTCGGTTTCACTTGTGGCTTAGTATAATGCATCATACACAGACATATATACATACACACTGTAAACTTTACGAACTCGTGTACTGATTTCATTGAAACTCGTGAAACTTGAAACTCACCAACTAGACGTAGTTGACCCGTTTTACATGCTTTTCAGGTAAAGCAAAAGTGGAATGATTTGCTTACGTGCTTGGTGTTAGAAAGACAAGTTGAATAGCTGTGAATAGACGCTGATATAATACTGTTTAAGAAGCTCGCAACCGGTTATGTGTTTTTCACCTAGTTTGTAAACGTAGTACCTACCCATGTAATATGATGTAAATTAGCTGTTGAATTTTCTTTATAAACAATGTTGTTGATACCAGTGTTATCTGTTACATTCTCGTATTACGCTTCCGCAACTACCTAGTCGGGGTGTGACAGAAGTTGGTATCAGAGCCATTGGTTATAAAGAGTTAGGATGTCCCTTAGGATACCCTAAGATAACCGTAGGCTCGATTAACTCTGGGAATAAAATAATATTAAATAATATACACGAATGATTCTTGTGATGAACACGAATGGACAAGTGGGTTATTATGGTCCGGAACGTAATAACGGACTTGTTTGTACGAGGAAATTCGAGAAGAAGTCGATAAACAATCGAATAGGTAAAAACAGCAACATATGTGTATAAAATATAATAATAGATGAATATTTGTGTATATAAACGATTATTTGTGCCTATGTGTATAAATACCTGCACGTATTTTACTATAATTAATATAGAAGGATATTATTCTTATCACTAACCATTGTGCAGGAATATGTCAAGATCCACTGATCGTGTACCTAACACTCTACCAACAAGGCCTGAGGAGGAAGAGGAGGATCCGGAGGAAGAACCAGAGGAGATACAAGAAGGTGCAGACGCGGTAATTCCTTATGAGGTACCCCCAAACCAACCCGACTTATCGGGTTATCGTTGTGACACCTACCCCCCTAGGGAATCCCCTAGGAATGTAGTAGAACAGGGAGCTACTAGTGCTTATCGTTCACCTGTTAGAGCACCCAGATCCCCTACTCCACCCGTACAGCATACACCAGTACCTCCACCCACTATTAGAAACCGTCGGACTGCTCGCATTTCAGTGTGTCCACCTGAGCACACCTTTTCCCCACCTCGATCTACGTACCATAGGGGAGAAACATCGCGTGTCCGGGTAACTGAGATACCTGTTCCTACTTGGGGTTTACCCGCCCCGGTACCCGAGCCACCCCGTCATTCTGATTCAGCATGGTTTGGTTTAGCAACTGATCAGCTCTTAGAACACTCACACATGATAAATAGTCTAAACCAGCATAGACACGATATGTATGATCACATGAGGTATATGCAGCAGGAAATCAGAATTGTACAAAGATCCAGTGCTGACAGCCACGGGCGTCAGGATCGAGCGATGATACTACTGGGGGCGTGTTTAGCAGTTAATGCGGCCCTAGTGGCTGCTGTGATTTGGTTGTGGTTCCATGTTGCAAAGAATGGATAGGACCTAGTAGTCTGGTCTTATGTATATAGTCTTTTGATATCCCAAGTAGCATTTTGTACAGCGTGTTGGGCTGACTTGGGAGTTGTTGGTGGTTTAGTACTATCTCAAACACTGGCCCTTATCGGGTTAAGTCTACTTGTCACTTGGTGACAAATTTTGATACGCATATACAAGCGCTGGCCTATACCAGGTTAAGCCTATGCGCTAATTTTGGATGCATATGTACAGTAATGATTATAATTAATACAAACGTGTTTTCTTTGGCATAGTTATGTGTTGTGAAAGTGTGATATCGTAAAGTTGTGCTGGTCATGGTGAAACGATGTTGGTTATTACATAATTGATTATTTTATAGAATGGCCCCAAAGAAAACAAACACTTTGTCTGAGGCGGAAGTGGCCGCAATGATTGCTCGTCAACTACAAGCAGTGATACCAACCATTGTAGCCCAAGTCACTGCAGGCATACGTGCTAACAATACTGTTAATCAACCTACGAGCACCACCACGGCCACTGTTAATACACCTCCGCCGGACACTAATGTAGCCCCGGGTGTTACTACCCCGGTGAATACTGATAATGTCATAAATAATAATAACACTCTCCCAACTATGAATGTCACTGGGAACCCAGAACCTGTTGTGCACCCTGATAATATCCCGAACCCGAACCCTGTACCGGTTGTTAACACAACTAATAATAATAACCGAGAACCCCCGCGTCAGGAATACTCATACAAACAATTTACATCATGTAAACCGATTGAGTTTAAAGGTATTGAAGGACCTAGCGGACTGGTCAAATGGATAGAAAAGACCGAATCAGTAATTAATATCAGTGAGTGTCCACCGAACCGCGTGGTCAAATATGCTACCAGTATGTTTCTAGACCAAGCGCTGATGTGGTGGAACACAGTAGTCCAAATAAGGGGACAAGATGCCATTAATCGTATGTCATGGACTGAATTAAAAACCCTCATGCTAGAGCATTTTTGTCCTAAAAGTGAGATTCAGAGGTTGGAACACGAGTTATGGAATCTGGAAATGAAAGGAGCAGACCATGTGGGATACACGAATCATTTTAACGAACTGTCCCGCTTAGTTCCATGGTTAGTTACACCGGAAGCGAAGCGAATTGAACGTTATATCTGGGGACTGACCCCTGCTGTGAGAAGTATAGTAAATTCAGTTGCCCACCCGACATTAGAAAGTGCTGTATCTCAAACGGGTGTCGTTACTTTTGATTTGATGAGAAGTGGAGTGATAAGGATGCCAGGTGAAACAACAAGTTTAAAACGAACTGATTATGGGACAAGAATACAAGGAAACCCTCAAAACAAGCGAGCTCGTCCGAATACCCGAAGTTATGCCATGACCAGTTCTAATGTAAAACAAGAGGCCTATAAAGGAACGTTACCGAAGTGCAGAAGATGTAACTTTCATCATGTGGGTGATTGCAAACCGATTATTTGTCAAAAGTGTGGAAGAACGGGACACTATGCCCCCAACTGTAGAACCCCCACCAACACTGTTAACCGTCCACCGCAATCAACTCAACTCCCTCGACCTCAACCAACCCGCCCACAACTCAACCAACAAACCCCACCTACCACGAACCTCCGTGCCTGCTATGACTGTGGCAGTACGGAACATTTTCGGAGATACTGCCCTAATTTGAACCCGAGTACGGTGAAAAGGCAGAACCAAGCACAAGCATCAACCTCCAACACAGCTAAGGGACGCGCATTTGTATTAGGACCGGGTGAAGCGCGTCAAGATCCGAATGTGGTGACAGGTACATTCTTAGTTTCGGGTCAGTATGCTTCAGTTTTGTTTGATACGGGTGCCGATAGAAGTTTCGTATCTGTTAATATCTTACCTTTAGAAAATATGCCGGTTAGTGAACTAACAAAACCATATACTATAGAACTCGCTAACGGTAAGCCTATACTTGTTAACCGAATAGTCCGAGACTGTTCCCTTATCCTAAACGACCACCCATTCCTTATTGATTTACTCCCAGTGGAATTGGGAAGTTTCGATGTTATAGTCGGTATGGACTGGCTATCTAAGTATAAAGCTGAAATTGTCTGTAAGGATAAGACTGTTAGAATACCTCTTTCGAATGATGAGGCTATAATTGTTCAAGGTGAGAAATCTGGTACGGTACTGCCTCTCATATCTCAACTTAAGGCATTGAGATACTTACGCCAAGGTTGTACTTTATACTTGGCGAGCGTAACAGTTAAGAAAGCCGAGGAAAAACGAATGGAAGACATCCCAGTGGTACACGAGTATTCAAACGTATTCCCCGATGAGTTGCCTGGTTTACCACCGACCCGACAAGTTGAATTCCGTATTGACTTGATACCGGGAGCAGCACCCATTGCTAAGGCACCTTATAGACTTGCTCCTTCTGAAATGCAAGAACTGTCCAACCAGTTACAAGAATTACTGGACAGGGGTTTTATTCGCCCTAGTTACTCACCGTGGGGAGCACCAGTGTTGTTTGTAAAGAAGAAGGATGGGAGTTTTCGAATGTGTATTGATTATCGGGAATTGAATAAAGTGACTATAAAGAATAGATACCCCTTACCTCGAATTGATGACTTGTTTGACCAGCTCCAAGGTGCGAAGTATTTTTCAAAAATTGATCTTAGATCTGGTTATCATCAAGTGAGAATTCAGAAAGAAGACGTACCAAAAACAGCCTTCCGAACTCGGTATGGTCACTATGAGTTTTTGGTTATGCCATTTGGGTTGACAAATGCACCTGCAGTGTTTATGGATCTCATGAACTGAGTTTGCAAACCTTACCTTGACAAGTTTGTGATAGTGTTTATCGATGATATTTTGATATATTCGAGAAGTAAGGAGGAACACGAACAACATTTGAGGGAAATCTTAAAATTATTGAGGCAAGAGAAGTTATACGCAAAGTTGTCCAAATGTGAGTTTTGGCTGCAAGAAGTACAGTTTTTGGGACACATTGTGAACCATCAAGGGATCCAAGTAGACCCAAGTAAAATTGAGGCCATTAAGAATTGGCAAGTGCCTAAGTCACCAAGAGAAATTCGTCAATTCTTAGGACTAGCCGGGTATTATAGAAGATTCATTGAAAACTTTTCAAGTATTGCACAACCTTTAACTCTCCTAACTCAAAAAGATCGAGTATATGAATGGGGAGAAGAACAAGAAATGGCCTTCCAAACGTTAAAACAGAAGTTATGTGAGGCTCCAATATTAAGCCTTCCAGATGGAACTGATGAATTGGTGGTATATTGTGACGCATCTCGTAAAGGTTTAGGATGCGTACTGATGCAAAGAAAGAAAGTAATAGCATATGCTTCCCGACAATTAAAAGTACATGAAAAGAATTATACGACCCATGATTTGGAATTGGGAGCAGTTATCTTTGCATTGAAGATTTGGAGACATTACTTGTATGGCACTAAATGTACCATCTATACTGATCACAAAAGCTTACAACACATATTTGATCAGAAAGAGCTAAACATGAGACAAAGAAGATGGGTAGAACTGTTAAATGATTACGATTGTGAGATTAAATACCACCCGGGTAAGGCCAACGTAGTAGCTGATGCTTTAAGCCGAAAAGACAGAATCAGACCATTACGGGTACGAGCACTCGGAATGATTGTTCAAAGTAGCCTAACCGAACAAGTTCGCATTGCACAAGATGAGGCCTTGAAGACAGATCAGCTAGAAAAAGAAGAACTGCATGGAAATGAAAGGAATTTTGAGAAGAAAACCGATGAAGTATATTATTACAAAAACCGGGTCTGGATTCCAACACTTCATAAACTCCGAAAGCTGATACTTGATGAAGCACACAAATCCAAGTATTCTATTCATCCAGGTGCTGATAAGATGTATAAGGATGTCAAAGAATTTTACTGGTGGCCTGGTATGAAAAAGGATATAGCCGTGTATGTAAGTAAATGTGCAACATGTGCAAGGGTAAAGGCGGAATATCAAAAACCTTCGGGAATGTTACAACAACCTGAAATCCCACAATGGAAATGGGAACAAATTACCATGGACTTTGTGACACACCTTCCTAAAACCTCAAGAGGACACAACGCAATTTGGGTAATTGTAGACCGGTTAACCAAATCCGCACACTTTATTCCCATCCGTAACAACTACACCACCGAAAAACTCGCTCAAATTTACATCGATGAAATAGTATCTCGACACGGAGTACCTCTTTCGATTATTTCCGATCGAGACAGTCACTTTACTTCACATTTCTGGCAAGCAGTACAAGAAGCCTTGGGAACCCGAATCGACCTAAGTACGGCTTACCATCCCCAAACCGATGGTCAATCTGAACGAACCATCCAAACCTTAGAAGATTTACTTCGTGCTTGTGTACTGGACTTCAAAGGGAATTGGGATCAACACCTCCCGCTCATTGAATTCTCTTACAATAACAGTTATCACAGTAGTATACAAGCAGCACCTTATGAAGCTCTATACGGGCGAAAATGTAGATCACCACTATGTTGGACAGAAGTGGGTGATACTCAAATTTCAAGATCCGATTTAATTCAGGAAACCACCGATAAGATTCACCAAGTTAAACAAAAATTGATAGCTGCCGTGACCGACAAAAGAGTTATGCCGATGTTCACAGAAAACCGTTATCTTTTGAAATAGGTGATAAGGTATTTCTAAAAGTATCGCCATGGAAAGGTGTTATAAGATTTGGAAAGACTGGGAAACTAGCCCCGAGATACATCGGACCTTTTGAGATTGTCGCAAAAATTGGTCCCGTAGCCTACCGATTAAAACTACCCTTAGAACTGAGCACTATTCACGACGTGTTTCATGTATCGAATCTGAAAAAGTGTTTGACTGATGAAACGACAATAGTACCACTGGAAGATGTTCAGATCAACGAAAAACTCAACTTCGTAGAGGAACCGGTAGAAATTGTAGACGGGAAAACCAAACAGTTACGACACAACAAAATTTCATTGGTAAAAGTTCGGTGGAATTCAAAACAAGGACCCGAATATACTTGGGAACGAAAGGACGAATTCCGAAAGAAATACCCACACCTGTTCCCTAGAAAACCGATGACACATTAAATTTCGGGGACGAAATTTCTTAACGGGGGGAGAATGTGACATTCATGATAAAACGAGGTACACTATATTCATTACGTAACAAGTAAACGATAAATCGGTTAATTCGTAGTGCTTAAACGAGTAACCGACCGATACTAATTATGACCCGTATACATACTGAGGGGTCATATACGAGTTATATATATGTTATAGAGGCTAACATATTGATATTTAGGCCTCGGTACGTTTAAAACTCTTTAAACGAAAAAGGTTTCGTTTATCGATACGCTATAAGCTTAAACGCAATCGTTAATATCAAAACAAGCATTGTAGCATCCGTTAAGCCGAAAAAGATTTATAAAACACTTATATGACATGTTCTAAGCCATCCGTGAAAATATTTTGGAATTTTACAACGAGTCAGTACGTTTTTCTTATTTTACAAGAATAAGCTGAAAAACACTCGTTTTTACGTTATTTCTCATACCCGAATTAATTTACTTACGAAAAACCGAACCCGAACTAAACTTAAAATGGGCTTTTCATGTTTGGGCTGGTATATATAAATTAATGGGCTAAAACAGCCCATTAAGGTCCCATTGAACATTCCGATCGGACAAGCCATATCACCCACATGTTTTTTTTTCTTTTATAAAGCTTACTACACAAGCTTTGTCATTCATTTTAGCTCATAAAACTTTGAAGTCCAGCAGCTCCAGCCCCTGTTCTGTTAACTCCCTTTCAAAAACCCTAAGGTATGATTCAATTCTACCAAGTTTTAACAAAGTTTGATCCATATGATTATCATATAAACATGTTTTGATTAGTGTTAAACATGTTTAACCATCCAAAAACCCTAAAAATCAAGTAAAATTATGTTTTGATGTTAAACATGTTTACAAACCTGGAACATATACTTTTTTGGTCAAAAACACGGATTAGAACATGAATACAACGTTTTTACGGTTAGAAAGTTCGGTTTGAACCCAAAACCGAAACCCTAATTATCAAGGCTGTTACATGGATGATTTATGCTTGGTTTGATGTTATATGATATGTAGATATACTGAGTTTGCAACCCGAGACCTGGAAAGTCGTTTAAGCTAGCAAAATTCATCGAAAACCGACAAGGTAAACCCGTAATACTCGTTTAGGGGCTGTTTAGTATTAGGTTGTGACGTGCTTGTTGTTAGCTTGTGAAAATTTTCAGGGACATTAGGGATCATATAAATGAGTCCCTGTTCAAATTTGGTAATTTTTCGATAAACGGAGAATATTTGGTGAATTTATTCCCGTTTATGGGCGTTTATTTGGGAAAAATAGCAAAACATATTGAAAAATTATGAAACTTGGTTTTGGAGTTTGATATGGGATGGTAAGATCACTGGTAAAGTTTGGGAATCATTGGAAATGTCTAAGTATGGTTTGTGCAGCCATGGTTGAACCGAGTTTTAACAGCCGAAAAACGCACAAAAAGGCATTTGGTCAAAAGAGTTAGGTTCTGGAAATTTTGCAGGGGTTATGTAGTCACATTGAGACCATTGGTAAAAATTATGGGATTTTTCGGAGGTCGTTTGATATAAACGGGCCATTTATTACATGATTATAACCTATTAAATGAATTTTTATAAATAAATAAATAATCATAAAATTACTGGAAATATTTTTATAAAATTCTCCATATCTTAATGTATTTTTACAAAAATTTACATAATTTATATGTAATTACATATTTAGTTATGATTTATTAAAGATTTAAATTATAATTGTTTTAACGAAACCGGCAGTTTTGTGTTTAACGGACTGACTGGTATGTCAAAATGTCAAAAGTGGTCAAATATCATATTTTTGAATGATATTGATAAAAACGAACTTTTTACGAGAATTCCGGACAATTCGGGTGGATTGTACGCGTTTTGTATAATCAAACCCGTGTGAAAACGGAAACGAACCCTGCGGTCAAACCAGACACCGAAACCTTAAAATTCTTTTATAAATCAAATCATTTTATCAATCAATAAATTTACTTAAGTTTTATATGATCTTACCTAATCCCGAAACGTATAAACGATCAACTGAGCTAGGCTCGGAAAACGGTGAAACTGAGCCAAATCCAGTTTTAAACTTTTCATAGTATACAACGTCACAATCTAAGACTATGGTCATGTTCTGGGCTTAACAGCTATACCCAGATTATCTATAAAGCCCGACTTAGCTTGAACACTGTACTAGTATTAACGATACGATACCGTTTATAGGAATCAGGCTATAAACGAGACATCTGACTATCTGACACGTAATTTCTGTGCGAACTACAATAAGGTGAGTTTCACGACCCCCACTTTCTAAACTGTTTTACGAACTTTTGGGGTGAAAAGCATGTTTACATAAACTGTTATACTTGAAAACGTGTGATGATGTGGATTATCTAAGTACTAACACTTGACAAGTCCCCACAAACACAAGTGATTAACTTCGTGCCGGTGGCGTGTGGATAGTACTATCGGTTTGACAAACCCAACTGACAGAGCCGGTGGGGTATGCCGGAACATATGTAAACCCAGTTGCACATTGTCATTATATTTTTACATACTGCTATGTGGTGTTAGACATAGTACATACATGGGGCAAAATTGGCTGTTAAATGCCAACAGGAGTGCATGAGCAGGAGAGGCCATGCAGTATAGCTCGTTTCGGTTTCACTTGTGGCTTAGTATAATGCATCATACACAGACATATATACATACACACTGTAAACTTTACGAACTCGTGTACTGATTTCATTGAAACTCGTGAAACTTGAAACTCACCAACTAGACGTAGTTGACCCGTTTTACATGCTTTTCAGGTAAAGCAAAAGTGGAATGATTTGCTTACGTGCTTGGTGTTAGAAAGACAAGTTGAATAGCTGTGAATAGACGCTGATATAATACTGTTTAAGAAGCTCGCAACCGGTTATGTGTTTTTCACCTAGTTTGTAAACGTAGTACCTACCCATGTAATATGATGTAAATTAGCTGTTGAATTTTCTTTATAAACAATGTTGTTGATACCAGTGTTATCTGTTACATTCTCGTATTACGCTTCCGCAACTACCTAGTCGGGGTGTGACAGTTTTTTCGAGTAAACTTTGTTTATCGAGTAAACTTCATGCTTAGAGCACACTTGTATATTGCAGTAATTGTTCAAGTGTTCTTCAAGCATACTTGCATATTTCAGACGTCTTCAAGCAAACTTTAGTTTTGGAGTACACTATATGCTTTGAGCACACTTGTATATTAAAATTAATATCTCAAGTATTCTCAACACACTTTGAACTTTTGAAGTATTGTCGAGTAAACTTTGTTTTAGAGTATATCTGGATGTATATATCTAAATTTGGTTAACTCTTTTCTTTTGTTAAATAAATTCGAGTAATGTCAGTAATAATAAGGGATTCGAGTAAGGTTGACATTTCGAAATATTTCTAAATTACAATTTCAGGATGTTTATTGATCACTAGTAAGGTTGCCTATTTGATCAAATATACTTGATTATTAAAACTTGTGATTAATTTCTCGAGCAATCTTGTATATTCGAGTAAGCTTCTTTCATTTTATTTACTTAGATTATTTTTAATAACTTTAATACCTGAACAAACTCTGGGACAAGCAACCTCGGATAATACACTTTATCGAGCAAACTTATGTTGGAATATTTAAAATTAGTTTTTTGGCAGTATTCATGTACTAAATGACAAAATTTATTTAAAACCCACTTTCAAATGTACACAGCATACACTATAAAAGAGGGACTTATAAAAATTTTCATATCATATTTTCCCTCTCTTTCTCTCTTGCATTATTATTCGCTTGCTCGCAAACTTGATACCCAACCGTTGCTTTTAATTCCTACCCATAATTAGTCAACCTTCAAATTCCGACTCGGTAAGCTTCAATTGAATGATATCTGACCCTCATTATATGAGTTTAGGGTTTCAATTTTATGTTTACTAACATCTATGTTTTCTGTGAAGGTTAGTAATTTGTAAAAGAACAGGTTCATAAAGATTATCCTTTATATTTCTTCTTCAATTTTAACTTGATGCATGATAAAGTAATGAACTTTAATGACTAATTTTACTTTGAATGTATTTTGGTTTGTGTTTGTGCAGAAACATGGTATACCCATTTGAGCCGAAGCATAATATGTGTGCCTTTCTCCAAATCACATGAGAGAACAGGCCGGTGGAGCTGATGATAAGGTGGCTCATTCGCTCTAACATTCGATTTGCCCTAACCAAAAGCCCAGTGATCTACAAAAATAATCATTGCGATTTCTCGAGAACTGCACAACTTGAAGATGATATAAATGGGCGAAGAATTGAAGCCACGATGGCTGGACATGAAGTGGAAATTATTGAGAATTTAATAAGGGAAAGCCTACAACTAAATGATAATCAGGATGTCCAACTATCTTATACTGCCCAACGATTGTTGAGGATCTTTCAATAAACATTGAGGTACCAAGGAAATGTAAATTAAGGGCACTTCCAGAAGGGTATGTTCCCGGTGTTATACCGTTTTCTGATGCACCACATAATTCAAGGGTTTACACCACCTCTGACCATTCTGATTCTGATCCCATTTCCTCAGTCTCATCCCACTACCTTTTGAAGAGAAATTTTGATTTACCTGTTGAAAACATTGAACTGAAAACAGAAAATCAAGATTTAAAGAAACAAAATGAAGAATTAAATACTCAACTAGAACAGGCTCTGTTACAAATTCAAACCCTGGTGACTGAGGTTGAGAAAACCTCGAATGCACCAAAACATGGGAGAATTTACCTATTTCTGGTGTTGATGCTGATGATGTGTTAAAAATCTTGGGAGAAATATATGGGTGTGAGGAGGATGAGGAAGAATGGAATGATGAGGAGGATAATGGATGATATGAAGCTGATATCTCAAATGATATTGTTCAAGATTATGGCATGGTTGATATAATTGATACTACTAATGAAATAGAAAATGTTCAGGTGAATGTGGACGATAAGGAGGAGGTGAATAATTATGAAATTACTGAAAATATTGTTAAGAATGTGATAGCTGATGATGCTGTGAATACTGGAGATAATAATGATCAAAATCAAGATGATCCTGATATTGACATTCTATATGGAGACTTTGACAACATTGACTCATTAATTGTGGTTGAAAAGGAGAAAGAGGTTGATGATGAATTAATTGTTTTATTTAGAGAGATTGACAACTTCCCAAATGACTTCCCACCCACAATGGTTAGGGAAGTAGGCCCATCAAGACTGGAGAAAAAAGAAGACGAAGTGAGAAGAATCAAGGGTAAAGATATGGTTGTACATGAAAGCCAGCTGCAACCCTGGAAACATAAAAGAATTGAGTCCAACGATAAGCTATTGTTTTTGATGAATCTGTTGATGAAGGGATTGAAAGACATGATAAGATTGTTGGAGAGTGGATGCAAAGAGATATGCTGAGTAGATATCTGACTAACAAGGAGATGGAATAACAAAGACTATTATTGGAGGAATGTGAGTTGAGAAAGAAACTAGAGGAATATAAAGGGGAGGTTGAACATGAGGTTATTGAAGGGTTGTTGAAGCTACAACAAACTGAAGAAGTTGATAATGCTCTTGAAATTGTCATTTATAAATTCCAACAACCCAAAACCCCTAAACAAACATCAGATCAAATTCCTGAGCTTGAAATAGCTATTCCCATTGCTGAATCTTAAATTGAAAAATCTAATATGCAGTTGGTGATTGATCTTGATGGAAAAACCATGCAAGAAGAAATGGTGAACAGAGCTAGTGAAATGATGAATCAAAGTCTTGATGAAATAAGCAAGGATGAGAAGAGTTGGCCAACCGATCTGTTAAGATATGTAAGAAAAAGAAAAAGGTATGGAGTGAATAAAATTCCTGAACAGGCCTTACCTTAAAGGAAGAAAGGTGTTATTAGAGTTGTACCGGTGCAAGCTGTGAAACCTTATGATTATGTGAATGAGCCAAAGATTAATGCCTTAAAAGACCTAACTGGTGTAGAGGATGATGAGGTGGATGAAAATAAAGAAGAAGCTCATGATTCTCCCAATGTGGATTTCACAGATATCCACGGAGAAAATATTCAAGCCAGACTTGATGAGATAAAAAGACAAGACCCAAGGATCATAAATTTAATGAGACATGGTTTTGAATTTGAAAAATTGACTGTGCTTACTGAAGAAGAGTTGGGATCTCTACATGAAAAGAAGAGAGAGGATCTCAGAATAATAAAGAAGGAGAGACATAGAAATACTTGGAAGTATCTTGCTTATCCGAGGCTCCGCAGCTTTTCAAACAAACAGTTAAGCCATATGAGTTATGATGATCTTGAGGCTGTTTAAAAGACTACACAAGAAATAGTTTAAGAAGAAGAGAAGAAAAGGATTCAAAAGAAATTCTCTGAGGATCTTAAAAGAACTGATGATATATTTAGCAGGTTTGGAGGAAAATGTAGATTCCTGATAGATCATGGATTTGGTGTTGAGATAGTTGATTCAATGAGCTGGATGGAACTGGTGGAGAAGTTTAAAAGGTTGTCACAAAAATTGAAAGCATAAGCTGATGATGCTGAATAAAAAGAATGTCTCAAGATGAAATATTTAAAGCAGGGGGAGAAGGAGACAAAGTCAAAATAATGTCTGGTGCTGAAAGAAAAATATGTATGATTCTGAGTTGGCAAAATATAGGGAAGAATTGAAAGATCAGTCTAAGAAAGATAAACAAACTCAGGCTCCTCCCAAGTTAAATTGGGTGAAAGAAGAACCGGCTGAAACAAGTACAAGAGTCAATCTATTGATGTGAGAAGATGAAAATAGAATCAAGACTCTAAAAGAACTCATGTTAAGAAAATGAATGTCTTAAAATGACTTTGATAACCTTGGCCAAGCACAACTTAAAGAACTGTTCTATACAGAAAAAGTGCATTGGGAGAAATTGGAAGAAGAACATAGAAAATTATTGTCTTTCCAATGTGGACCAAGAGGGGAACTAGTCCAAAGAGAAAGATCTCCTCCAACGGAACAAATTGATATAGACACAATGGAGATGATCAAAATTTTGTCTAAACGAAGGAGGTGATTACTTGAAATTGATCATGATGAAAAGGCTGATATTGTGAAACTATATAAACAAAAGGGCATCTGAAAAGACCTCAATCCAAACGACAATATACTCCAAGGGTCGCCACTGTAAGTGTCCCCATTCCAACTACAAGATCATGGATTCCAAGACAACAAAGGCCACCTTCAAGTGTCGACTAACCAAAGAAATTGTATTTTGATTAAAAAACAAAGACTCTGAAAGTGATAATGTCCAGTGGAGAATTGAAGACCATTGTATTCAAAGATGATTTTCAAAAATTTAATCGAGAATAGTTGGAAGAAATGGACAGTCTGCACTTGTATGATTATGAAGAAAGGAACAGATTGGCTGGACAACAGAGGAATGAACTTTCTAGGTTCTTATAAGAATAATCTAGAAAGGGATTTCCTTTACTAAAAAAGAAAAGGAAGTTGGAGCTCTCTCAAGCTGAAAGGACAAAGAGGCAGAGGAAGATGAGTGATATTAGGATGACTGAACTATCCTACAAGCAAACAAGAAGATCCTCGATCCTCTAGCTACAATGAAGGAATGTAGAAGCATGAAGCAGCAGTGAGGCCCAACTGTGAAGTCTAAAACGATGGAAAATTACCAAGTTAGTCTTTGAAGAAAAATTCCAATCTTTCATTTTGAGAAATTCTAATGGACTGGCCTTAGGAATCATAAATCATGAAACTGACCTGGAGTATCTACATATGGAGGATCTTGATGACATAATCAAATGGAATCTGCCGTCTCAACATCCAAACCAAAGGGAGATCTCCTTATTCCGGAAAAAGGCTGCAGCTGTCATGTTTGATAGTAGATCGGAGGCTGGAAGCTCAAGAAGATGAAGGCCTTTTATTTATCTATTTGAAATTTGATGTGTAATTTCAATGTGACAACATTTTGAATTTGTAAATTGTCTTTAAGTAATGTAATCTTACTTTTTGAAATTTGTTGTGTATTTTGAAAATTGTATGTAACCAACATGTGTTTTGGTGCATCTGAGTTTGTTCCAATCTAGGGGGAGATTGTTGGGATCAATATTCGAAAAAAGGAAGATTGGAATCTTCTCAACCTCCTCAAAAATGGCTAAGTTTGGAATACGAGCAAGCTTGGCCCTTCGAGCAAATCTGGAACTTATTCAAGCAAGGTATTTTGCCTTCGAGCAAAGTTATCTTCTGGAAATCTTCAAAGTGTTAGTTCGAGCAAACTACACTTCATCAAGCAAGGTTGTCCTTCAAGTCGAGCAAGGTTTGTTTCAGAGCAAACTCTTGACTTAACCAAGCTAAAACCAAGTATATTGGTGGATCGAGCAAGGTTTAATAAATAGTGGTCCCAACATACTTGAAGGAAGTTATTGAAGAAATTTCTTAGGACTTCCAACGTGCAAGTTTAAACCTGTAGCAAGATACAGTGTCACCAGCACACTTAACTTGATCAAATAAGTTAAATAACAGAAGGTTGAATGGATCCAAGAGGAACAAGTTTGCTTGTAGGAGTTATATCAAGCAAAGTTTGACATAATCAGAAGGAAAATATGAAAATATTCTAACAAAATATTCTATGGAAAATATTCTAAGTAAAAGCTTACTTGGAGAACTGTTCCAAGCACACTTAAGGTTACAAGGTCTGCTCGACAAAGATAAAAGGTTATATGCTTACTCGAAGATCTGTTTACACTTGTAATATTTTTGAATACGTTTAAATATGTTATGTATCAATCATTAAGGTTTATAGAAGATGTCAGGTGTGCCTATTTAAGGAAACTTTACGACACTATTATGACAACAGACACAGAGCGAATATTGTGATTTGACGGCTGACATTTCCTGAAAAAGAATATCTTTGTACGAAAAAGCTGCCAGAAATACAAACATTCCACCTAGAAACCCTAATCTATTTTCATTGTATCCTTCACAATATTAATGGAAATCTTTTGAGTTACTTTTTGTGTTTGTTACATTTCTGTCTGTTTAGCAACAATTTGAATATTATTGATTCCGCCTTTAATATTCATTGGATCTTCACAAGTGCTGAACTGGTAACCATCTTGTCAACATGTTGTCGTTGGTTACAAGACAGATTGTTGTGGTTGATAGATAGGTCTTGACATATTCAGCTTCAGCGGTCAAAGTGGAGACTGTTGTTTGGTTCTTACACTACCAGGAAAGAATCCAGTTTCCTAAAAACTGGCAACCCGCCGTTGTAGACTTCAGATTGGTCTTGCATACTCCATAGTCGAATTTGAGAAAGCAGTAAGATAAAAACTTTCAACCTTAGTGTTAGGCTATGAATTTTATCCTGAGGATCCTTTATCCTTGACTGTCTTAAAGATAGTATCCTTGAAATATGTATCATGATATAAAGGATCGACGATCCTCGGTATTACTTGTTTACTAATGATTGCGTTTAGTATGGTGATGTGTTAGACATGTATAGCAACTTTAAGAGGTACTTGTATCAATTATCCTCACAGAGCATTCTCTAGCTGGAGCATGGATCCAGGATCCTAGTTCAATGTAGCTGTTACTGGACGAACTCATCTGTAGATGGATGTTTAAATATCAACAACGGCTACAAGACTCGTTCTCCCACTTATCTCGCTACTGGATGGTTATTGGCACGTGGTCAAAGGTCGTGGAGCGGCTAGTGGAAGACTTCTGGATAGTTAGGAAATATTGTTAGTAATATTTTCTTATTTATTTGAGCTATGATCGAGTAGGAAACACATGTACCATCACACACAATCTAGAGCAGAAACAATTACTCTCTCTACTCACTAGCTTATTATTGTAATCTTGATCATATACTCCACAACGATTGTAATACCTTTTACCATTAATAAACTTGACGGTGATAGTTTTCACCGTCCGGGGGTTTTTTGTGCCGGAGATCACAATAATCACATACTTATCGACCAAAGGTTACCTTGTTGATCCTTGACCGAAAGGACTTAATCAATGATAACTTAGTTAATCCTTGATTGAAGAGATTCGACCAAAGATTACCTTGATAAGTTTTGACCGAAGTAAGACTATCTTGGTTAAGGGCTTTTTCCCTCGTGATCAAACCTTTGTGTTCACCAATATTATGATTGCACACTTGTCATTATCGAGTTAGCACCTTACCTCACTTAACGGATTTGGGTACTTGATCCTTAGTAGATTTTTTTCCAAAACAATTTGTTGCCCACCGTGGGGCAATTGGTGCTATAAACCATATTATTCCTATCATTCTCAACTATTTCATACCCATATCACTATCAATGGCCTCTCAATCAACCTCTGTTTCATCAACCATGCCGGCTACGGTTCCTCTCTCATCAAGGACTATACCACCAATGCCTCCGCCAATTACGGGAACGCAACGGCCTGCTACTGCTGGGAGCAAGACGCAGCTACCAGTCTTCCAGAGCTCAAAAACCGCTGCTGCTACCCCCGGTGGTTAATACTAACAGTGATGTTTCATCTATGTTTTCACAGGTTAAAGCATACATGGAGCAGCAGAACAAGATCAACCAGAGGATCCTCCGTGAGATAGAAGATCTCAAGAAGAACAAGAGGCCAGCAGAGGATCTCACGCCCCTAATGCCAAGGATGCTAGATTTCACCAGTCCAGAATCCATGGTTCAATTCTCACAAAAATCATCTATCCTTCAACAAGGGTCCATGGGTCAACAGGCCCAAGGATCCTCGCTATTTCATCAAGGATGATCTATCCTTCAGCAGAGGTCCACAAGTCAACAGGCTCAAGGCTTCTTGTTAGATCCGCCAAGGTCGACTAATCTCCAACAAGGATCCATGGCTCAGCAGAATCAAGGATCCTCATATTATCGGCAATGATCAACCACCCTTCCACAAGGATCCTAGGGTTCCCAACCTCAAGGACCCTTCATTCCAAATCAAGGATCCTTCTTTCCAGATCAAGGATCCTCAGGAGTCCAACATCAACGATCCTTCAAAGTCCATGAAGGAGACATAATCCCCATGCAAACCATAGCCTCTGGAGGACCAACTCTTATCGCAGACTCCTCTTACCCCATCTACTCATCTGAGATGCCAACCTTCACTCAGCAAAGAGGTAACTTGTACGATCCTTTACCCTTAGATGCTAACCGTGGTTTCGTGCAGGATGCAGGTATCAACCAAGCTATGGCCAAGGAGGTGCAGAAGCTCAAGGATATGATATCCAGTGTTCCCGGAGTCATAAGACCAATCCCCGAGATACCTGAGGGAAGCCACAAAGTATCCTGATTTGCTCCACCTATCTATGATGCTGCAATCCCGAAGCGTTTCCAGACTCCGAATATGAAAACTTACGACGGGACCACTGATCCTGAAGAACATGTAACACAGTATAGGGAAACGATGGATATCAATCGTATTCCGGAGAGACTCAAAGAAGCTTGTCTGTGCAAAGGCTTTGGATCCACACTAACGGGAGCCGCTCTAAAATGGCTTCTAAGTCTTCCTCCTTTTTCAATTAATTCTTTCTCTCACTTAGTTAACTTATTTAACACTGAATTTTCCTGTAGTCGGAAATTTGAGAGGTTAACCAGTGATTTATATCGTGTTGTCCAACCTAGTGATGAATCCCTTAGGGATTTCGTTGCCAAGTTCGGCAAAGAAGCTCTAGAAATCCCAAATCTTGACATGACTTGCTGTTGAAGCATTCAAGATGAGAATTCAGAAGAGCTCCCCCTTTTATGATGATTTAGTGATGACTCCATGCAGGACATTAGATGAAGTCAGAAACAGGGCATTAAGATACATCCGGTTGGAAGAAGACAGAAGGATCCATGATCGTGTTGGGGGACAACCAAAACAAGAAACCCCCGAAAGGAATAAAGGATCCTGGAACAGGAACAACAATTCTAAGTCGTACACTAAGTTCACCAACCAGAACGTACGGGCAGTTGAAGAAGGAGATGACGATGAAGACTATCCCTGCATCTCCGACTATTGTTTATTTGTAGATACTCATGGCTTGATCTGTGCCATGAAGGATCTGGGAGAAAAAGCGAGATGGCCGCGAAAGAATGAGAAGTCTGTCGGCTTCAAGGACAAGTCTAAGTGGTGCACTTTCCACGAAGACTTTGGCCACACCACAGACGAGTGCACCGGCTTAAGGAGGGAAATTGGATACCTCCTAAGCAAGGGTCACTTAAAAGAACTATTGGGAAGGAAAAAATCCAAGATCCAGGATCCTGAAGACATTCCACAAAAAGCAATACCACCACCAACAGATGCTCATGTGATCAACTTTGTCTCCAGAGACTACGAATTGTTTCAAGATTCTTGTGCCACAAAAGAAAATCCCATAGATGAATTCGAGTTGGACGATGAGAGAAGGCCACTCATTCCTACTACTCGAGTGACTGATCAGAGAATCTTTTTCAATTCAAGGATCCAAGATTCTCATCAAGACAAGCTGAATATGCAGACGATCAATTTCATCTCCGTAGGTTCAGACATATGTGGAACTTCTTTCTCTGCGGCAAAAAGACTTGCCAAAGAGATAAAGATGGATAACCGAGATCGACCAATAGTGTCAACCACCTTAACAACAGACAAGAGAATCTTCTTCAATGAGGAAGACAAGATGAACATTCAGGATCCTCATCACGACAGTTTGATTATTACTTTATTTATCTCTAACCATTATGTACGCAGGATCCTACTGAATGGTGGCAGCTCAGTCAACGTTATCCAACATGATGTCCTCAAGAAGATGAACATCCCGGATTCAGAAACCGTTCCTAGAACATCGGTGCTGGTCAAATTCAGTGGTGAAACCAAGAAAACATTGGGGGACATCAACCTCCCAATTTATATCGAAGGGTTAAATTCATATCAAAAGTTTTGTCTTATAGATAACCTTTCCTGTTGCAATGTTCTTTTAGGTAGACCTTGGCTCCATGGAGTGAAGGCTGTAGCCTCAACTTATCACCAATGCATCAAGCTACCTACTCCTTGGGGAGTTGTAAAGATAGTGGGTGACCAAGCGGAGGTTAGGAACTATTATTCATCGTCAATGAAGCCAACAGTCAAGCAAACTATAGTATAGCAACTACAACAACATCCTAGGGACGTGCTGGAAGCTCGGGAGAAAGACCTTAAAGAAGTATCATTGGACCCCGATGATCCAGAAGTAAAGGTGTTCCTAGGATCCAGTATCCCTAGTAAAATTGAGGAGGATATAATATCCTTCTTAAGACAAAGAAGATATACTTTTTCCTTCAAGAACTCGGACATGACAGGTATTTCAAAAGAGGTAATCACTCATAAACTCGGCCTTGATTTATTTGTTAAACCCGTCCATCAGAAGCGAAGGAAATTCGCTCATGAGAGAAACAAGATCATACACGAAGAAGTTGAAAAACTTCTTAAGGCCGGTATGATCAGAGAGGTTCAATATCCTCGATGGCTAGCTAATGTGTTCGTTGTTTCAAAAAAGATTGGAAAGTGGAGGATGTGTGTCTATTTTACCGATTTATACAAGGCATGCCCCAGGGATCCTTTCCCATTGCCACATATAGATACCATGGTGGATGAAACGGGAGGACATGAAATGCTTACTTTCATGGATGCTTCCTCTGGATTTCAACAAATTCAGATGGAACCATCTGATCAGGAAGATACTGCATCCATGACTCCTACCGGCACATATTGTTATACTGTTAAGCCGTTTGGACTAAGAAATGCAGGGGCAACATACCAAAGATTGGTCAACATGATGTTCAAGAATCAGTTGGGTAAGACTATGGATGTCTACATAGATGATGCGGTGGTAAATTCAAAGAAAGCTGAGGATCACATTAGAGACCTCGAGGAAGCATTCAATATCCTTGACCAATATAAAATGAAACTGAATCCGTCAAAATGCCAATTTGGTGTTAAGGCTGGAAAGTTTCTGGGATATATGGTGAATAAAAGAGGAATTGAAGCAAGCCCTGAACAGATTGAAGCCATCATCAACCTTAAGTCGCCTGCAAACGCAAGGACGTCCAAAAACTAACGGGAAGAATAGCCGCCCTCAACCGATTCATCTCAAGATCCTCCGAGAAATGCAAAGACTTCTACGATATTCATAGAAAGAATAAAAAGTTTGAATGGACAGAAAAGCATGAGGCTGCGCTCAAGTCGTTGAAGGATTACTTATCCTCAGCACCATCCTTAATGAAGCTTTTGGACGGAGAATCCTTGTATTTATACATAGCAGTTTCAGGTAATGCAGTAAGTGTTGTTCTTGTCAAGGATCATGAAGGTGAACAGCACCCTGTATATTATGTAAGTAAGAGTCTGTTAGATGCAGAAGCCAGGTACTCTCATCTTGAAAAGTTAATTCTTGCTTTAATTATGGCTTCTACTAAATTGAGACACTATTTTGAAACTCATCCTATTATTTTGAGAACTAATTATCCTGTGAAGAATGTTCTTAGAAAACCAGAGTTATCAGGTTGAATGGCCAAATGGGTAGTGAAGTTAAGTGCATATGATATCCAGTACGAGCCGAGAACAGCAATCAAGTCTCAAGCACTGGCGGACTTTGTGGTTGATTTCACTAGTGATCTACAAAAAGAAGCTGACTTGGAGGTCCAACAACTAGAAAAGACCAAGGATCCTTGGATCCTCTTCACAGATGGAGCATCAAACGTAAGAGGAACGGGATTGGGCATACTACTGAAATCACCATAGGGAGATATAATACCCCAGTCCATTGCATGTGCATTCCAAGCACCAACAATGAAGCAGAATACAAAACACTCATAACAGGTTTACTTTTAGCCAAAAGTATGAGGATCAGGTATCTTCAAGTTTATATGGATTCTTTACTCATTACTAACCACTTTAACGGTTCTTATACCGTAAAAGGTGAAAATATGATCAAATATTTAGAAATTGTGAAGGAATTAGCAAAATCTTTCGAGGTGTTTAGTATAGTACAGGTACCAAGAGAGGAAAATGCTGGGGCAGACGCCATAGAAAATTTAGCCTCATTCCTAAAAATACAAGAAAATACGAAAATCCCAATTATTCACATACTCTCGCCAGCAATAGTAGAGCAAGAAGTTGGGGAAATAACAAGTGATAAGCAGATTGTACTTTGGGATCCATTATTCTCGGACAATCAAGGATCCTGGATCCTCCTGATCAAAAAGTACATTCAGACTAAGAGATCCCAGCTACGGATAATCCAAAATCCTTCAGACTCAAGGTATCGCAATATATTTTATTAGATGATATGCTATACAGAAAATTTCTTGTAGGTCCATACTTGAGGTGCATCGAGGATCCTGAAATCCAGGAAGTACTTATAGACTTTCACGAAGGAGATTGCTGCAACCACACAGGTGGAAGAGCATTATTTTCTTGGATACTCAGAACTGGATACTTCTGGCCAACAATGAAGAAGGATGCAGTGCAATATTCAAGAAAATGTGATGCTTGTCAAAGACACGCGAACATCCTTCATCAGCCAGCGGAGCCTATATATCCTATATCCACTCATGGCCTTTCATGAAATGGGGTATGAATATTGTAGGCAAACAACCAAAAGCTCCAGGTGGAAAGGTCTTTATGCTTGCAATGACTAACTACTTCTCCAAATGGATTGAGGCAAAAGCATTTGTACAAGTCCGAGAAAGGGAAGTGATATCTTTTATTAAACAAAATATTATAACTAGATTTGGTATTCCTGCTGAAATTGTTTGTGACAATGGTTCCCAGTTTATTGGGAATAGAACTACTAACTTTTGTGACAGTTGGGGCATCAAAATGATTACTTCAACTCCGGTTCATCCTCAAGCCAATGGTCAAGGAGATTCTAGCAACAAGATTATCATCAACAATTTAAAGAAGAAGCTAGGATCCAAGAAGGGAAAATGGGCTGAAGAACTTCCTTATGTTCTTTGGGCAGACTGGACAACTCCAAAGAATGCAACAGGCCAAATACCCTTTTCATTGGTGTTTGGATCCGAAGCAGTAATTCCCACAGAAATGGTGGTTCCTACTGCGAGAACGAGAATCCGTGATCCTGAAGCCAATGAAGAAATATTGAAGACTTGGATACTATAGAACAACTTAGAGACCTAGCAAAGATCAGAATGGCATCTTATCAACAAATGGTAGCTGGGGCATACAACAAAAATATCAGAATCTGAAGATTTCAAGAAGGAGATCTAGTGTTAAGGAAAGCCTTCCAAAAGACAACAAATCCGGCTGATGGGAAGCTAGCGCCCAAATGGGAAGGACCTTATCAAATTGAGTTGGAAGCATGAAAGGGGGCATATCATTTGCTCACAATGGAAGGCAACAGGTTACCAAGAGCATGGAATGCCATCCATCTCAAGAAATATTTTCTGTTCAGGATCCATTATCCTGAGAGGTTATATTACCCAAAAAAGGATCTAGGATCCTTAATTCGGTAACATCTTTCTGATCAATTATTCTTTTTGAATTTTACTGTTAATTTAAGGATAATATATTCTTAACACTTTATTTTTTTCTAAGTTTTGAATAACCATGCAGGATTATAATGAATCATTTGAGGTTCAAGAGGTTGGTCACCTCTCCTTTGCATTTGAGGTATTATCTTATTTCTCTTGGCCTATCCCACGTTTGGATATGACCCCCGATGGTTATATCCCTTACGGTTTAAAGGTTTTCACCTTTCTAACCTTCGCCAGTTGCGCACGCTATCCGATGTATAGTCCGGGGCAGCGGGACCAGTACACGTTTAGTGGCTGACAATTTCGTTGTTTCCAGCTATATGGAGGATCCTACGAATTATGGTAGACGTACCATTTCCTAAGGTTTAAGGGGTTTTCACCTCTTCTCAAGGGCCTTGTCGCCAGTTTAATCCTAAGGTTTAAGGGGTTTTCACCTCTTCTCAAGGGCCATGTCGCCAGTTTAACACCAGTTTTGGGCTTGTCACCTGGGCTTGTCCCCAGTTTATTATTTGGGCATGTCCCCTGCTTAATGGGTTTGATCCCAGTTGATATTATGAATTATTTTCAACAGATTTTCTAAGTTCCTTCTTAAGATCAAGAAACTAAGGATCCCGAATCCTAAAGCTATTCCTTTAAGGATCATCAAGAGCCCAATACTTCTGGTACTTTAGGTCTATCTAGACCTTCTGGTATGATCTCTGCTAATTAACTTATGTATGATATTTGTTGCATTAATTTTGGATCTTTCAGTTTAATTCTCTTATATAAATTTTATCGATTGTTCAAGATGTCTTATCCTAATATTTGTTATTTAAGGATATTCTTTCCTAATATTTTTTCCCTAAGGATATTCTATCCTAAACGATTTTCATAAGGATCTTTTATCCTAAAATTCTTTTACTTAAAACTGTTTGCCAAACTATCAATAATGTTAAAGTTATATCTAACAAATTTTTCAAAATAAACAAGTAAAAAGTCAAAAGATTTATATATTAATTAAAATAAGCCACAAGGACTTATCCAAAATTCTTAACCCGGACTTCACCATGCAAAAGATGGACCATCCATCCGGGTTAAGTAAGAGTTACTAACAGTTCATAAGTGCAGGAAATTTTAAAACAGGGGCAACAAAGGCTTCATCCCCACAAACAGAGGATCCCTCCACCTTTTCACCCCACAGATATTCTTAAGGATCATGGATCCTTTATCCTAAATACTATTGTTTATTACAGACCATAGTAATTGTTCATAAAAACATCATAAAAGCAAAATAAAACGGGCTTGGGCCTTGTCTTTTGTGTCCTTCATCGCCTGTTCATGCGTTTGCTTCCACCTCCACCGTTGCCTCATTCCCACCTTCGGCTTCATCCAGACTCTTCACACCGTTCATCCCTGCTTCACCTGCTTCGACTATCATAGCTTCAGCCTCATCCTCGCCTCCACCCAAGACGATCAAGGCTTGCTTCCATTCTTTGATTTCCCACGAAAACTTATCAAAGGATGGATCATTGGCCTCAGTCACCAATTTGATCCTAGCCTCGAGGACCGACTTGGCTGCCCAGACTTTCGCCTCTTCATTAGCCCGATTGATTTCGTCTTGCATCTGGACGGCCAGGGTAGCAGCATGGTCCTCTACTGCATCTTCTCTTTGGTTATCTTCGAAAGGGCCTTATCCTTAGCAGCAGCCATTGATCTCATCGCGGCAATGGTCTCTTCATGCTCTGCAACAGTCTTCACATAATGGCTTTGGGCAGAATTAATGGCCTATAAATGGAAGCAAGATAAGCTTGGGAGGATACTTGAATAATAAAAATTGACAAGAATAAAGGATCCTTACAGTAGAAAGCATTACCAGAATCTGCTTTTTGGCATCTGTTGGTACATGTATGTCAGTAGTTCATAGTCTAGCATTTGTAATCGAGTCTGTAATGTAATTATGTTTTGTTTATGTTTGTTTTGTAATGCGCGAAGTTGTCAACAAGTTCGCTATGGCGAACTTGTTGAATCAGCGAAGTTATTGACAACTTCGCCTATGGCGAAGTTGTCGTGTATATAAACTGTTTCAGACGAAACAGTTTGTGTTGGTCGTTTTAGGGTTTGTTTCAGTGTGTTTCGTATTGTTACGTGTCATCTTCTGTAATAGTGACCGTGAGTCACGTGTTCGGTTATCAATATAACGTGTTTGATTTATTGCTCGTGTGATTCTATCTCTACACTCGTAACTACCTGCGCAGGGATTCCGCACCTGCGTTGTTAGCGATATCCCGTGTACGATCCGTCCAGGAACCTACAATTGGTATCAGAGCCAATCTGCTCGATTGTGAGGTTCGGGATTTCACGCGGGTGTAGAAAACGTCTCGTTTGACCTATTCGCGGGACGTGTTTTTGTTGGGATTGAGTTTTGCTAGTGCTTGACAGTCATTTTCAAGCCTTTGCATTGATCGGGAGCTGCTGGATTGACGAAAACAGATCTGAACAAACTTCCCTGTTCATCGGGCGAAGTTACCGTTCATCGGGCGAAGTTACCATTCTTCAGGCGAAGTTGCCGTCGCTGGAATTAGGGTTTTTGGCGAAGATATAAGGATTAGCGAAGTTAACTACAACTTCGCTCACTTCATAAGTTCGCCTTAGCGAAGTTATCCGCAACTTCGCTTCAAACCCAAGTTCGCTCAACTCATAAGTTCGCCAGAGCTAAGCGAAGTTATTCTTAACTTCGCCCAAATCAAGCGAATTTAAGATCTCAGCGAAGTTCTCTTTCAGCGAAGTTAACCTTCAAGCGAAGTTATTCTTAACTTCGCCAACTGAGCTGTTTTAATATTTTTTTTGTTTTTCCAGGTTTTTCAGGTTTTTGCAAGGATGTCGTCGATCAATATCTCCGATTTGGTCAAGATGGAGGTAGAAGCGGGGTCTGCCACTAAGGCCCCGAGGCTTATGAAAGGAACTGACTTCGTGGCATGGAAGGATAGATTCATCCAATACATCAAATACCAGGATGCCAAAATGTGGGTGTGCATCCAGGATGGATATATCCCTCCTACTATGCAATACGAAGGCCGTGACGTAGTTAAGAAGTACAGCAAAATGGAGGACGAAGAAAAGAAAATGTACGAGGCCGAAAGCAAGGCCCATGCTGCGATAACAATGGCACTTCCTCAAGAAGTTCTCCATACGTTCCGAAAGTACACTTCTGCAAGAGAGCTTTGGGATGCTCTTGAAAATAGATTCGAGGGGAATGTGGGTATCCGTGCATCGAAGGTAAAACTTTTGAAGACCCAGTTCTCCGTCTTCAAATTTTTGAAGAACGAATCGCTGGATGATATTATCACCAGATACTATCATCTAATGACAGAGCTTAGCAATTATTCGATTGCTTACCGAGAAGAAGAGATCGTTGAAAAACTTCTCGATGCTCTCCCACCGAAGTGGGAAATGTACACCGTTCTTATGAGGGAAGACAGAGACTTTCCTAATTATGATCTTGAAACGGCAGTGAACAAGCTCAGAACTTATGAGCTTAATATGGTTCGAAAAGAAACACCTACAGATCAGATACAAGACCCTGGTATGTATGGTGCAAAGGTTAACTCAGGCTCAAGTTCAAGGCCTGAATCTGCTGCTTATTACTCTAAAGGGGAGTCAGGCTCTGACTCGTCTCATGAAGGAAACGTTTCTGTAAACACGAATGGTGATGTATGTTTCGTTGCTGGAGGATCTAGTACTTCAAAGTCTCAAGCATCCACAAGTAGTTTTTCTGCAAATGCATCAAGCAATAGTTATTCCAAGATGCCTATGAGTGTAAAATCTGCTGAAGAGCAGTTTGCAGTCTATGCATCATTTATTGCTTCCTATGAAAACTACATCCAGGGGAAGATTGTGGACCCTGCTGTTCTGGATGAGGATTATGACCAGATCGATGCTGATGATCTGGAGGAGATGGATTTGCAATGGCAAATGGCCATGATAGTGAGGCGAGTCAAGCGTTTCATGAATAAGACGGGGAGAAAGTTTGTTGGTGGTCGGCCCGGGTTCGACAAGTCCAAAGTAAGGTGCTATAATTGTCAACAGTACGGGCACTTTGCCAAGGAATGCAGAAATGAGAGGGTTGAACGAGGACAAGGTCGACCTACACAACACTCAGGAGTTAACAGAGAGATAAATGCCATGTTGACCAGAGAGGCAGGAGAGTACAACTGGAATCAACGCTCAAGTGGTTCTGGTGAGCAAGCGAACATGGCTGAGGCTGAAGTGAAAGAATGTGAGAAGGTTGAAGGAATTGAGAAAGCTACTGAAGAAGAAACAGCTTTCATGGCAGATGACAAGGATAATCGCTCCGAGGTAAGTACTAAGGATATTTGTACTAGTTGTGAGAATTTGTCTGAGCAACTTAAAACGATAACTGATCAGTATGTCCATTTAGATGCTGACTTTAAAACTATTAAAGAAGATCACCATTTTACGAAAGCAAGAGAAACGAGTTATAAAATTAAAATAAAAGCATGTGAAAAAGACGTTCAAAGCTTAAAAATTAAACTTGCTGAGAAAATTGAAATAATTGATCTTAGTTATGAAGTTTTGGAGGAAAAAACTAAAGTGATTGCTGATCGGGATAAACAGATTGCTGACCACCAGGTAAAGGTGGTGGAACTGAACCGCAAACTTGAGCAGTTCAGAAATTCCTCGGCCATCCTTGATCACCTCGTGAGTGATCCAGGTACCTCTGCAAAGAGGGGAGGAATCGGATATAATGAAGTTCCACCACCCTTTAACCACAACTATACTTATAATCCGAGTGTTCAGAAATCTGTCGATTTCGAAGTTCCTCAGACAACTCCAATCAAGATTACAAGTGTAAAACCAAGTGTTAGCTGTGGAGAAACAAGTTCGAAAGTTTCTAATGTGAATATTTCTGTTTTGAGTCCAGTCTCATCGGATTCGGATAAGTTGTCCGAATCTGATCAGACAAAAGAGAAGGTAGGGTTACCCACCGATGGAGATAAAAATAAAGTTTCTAAAAAGAGTTCTCCACTCAATCCGTACGTCCCACCTTATGTGAGACGAACGGCTGGTAACACTGCCTCTACATCCAAACCAACACTTGACAAGAAAATGGAGAGTCGATGTTGCTTTAGATGTAACAAGTTAGGACATCTAGTTGCAGATTGTCCTTTGAAACCGAGATTTAGAGATGTGAAGCCAAATAAAACTGAGTATATGCGTCATTATGCTACTGCTAAAAATGAAAACTTTAAAAAATGCCAAAATGTATCGAATTCAAGTTTTCATAAAAACAAACCTCAGTTTTACAACCAAACCACAAGAAATAACACTTTCAATTCTCAAAGGTTTGGAAGGCATTACACCCAATCTGCAAGGAGATACCCTAACAGGACTTACAGAAATTATCGAGTCTCTAACTTGAGTAAGCCAGGGTACGGGATGTATCGATCCAAGACCAATTGGTCTTGGGTCCCAAGATTCTAACTCTTTGTTTTATTGTGCAGGAACAGTTGAACAGGGCTGCCAACAATCTTTGGATTGTAGATAGCGGCTGTTCCAGGCACATGACGGGCAACAAACACTTGTTGCAAGATTTAAAACCTGTTCAGGGAGCAAGAGTTAGTTTTGCTGGTGAAAGCGGTGGAAGGATTACCGGTAGAGGTACTGTGTCGAATGGGAGAATGACACTTGAAAACGTAAATTTTGTGGAGGAATTAAAGCACAATCTGCTGAGTGTGTCGCAGATTTGTGATAAAGGATACACTGTCCATTTCACTAAGAATGAAGCGATTGTATTGAAGCCTGGTTTTCATATACCAGAAGAATGGATAGTAATGAAAGCTCCACGTGAAACGAATACATACGTGATGGATATGAGGTCTACTGAAATGGCCACCGGAGAATCCTGTTTAATGACAAAGGCAAGCGAATCAGAATCAGAATTATGGCACAGGAGAATGGGACATATTCATCTTCGTAAGATGAACTTCATTGTCAAAAATGGGCTTGTGATGGGCGTTCCCTTAAAGAGTTTTAACTTTGAAGATAAATGCATTGCGTGCAATAAGGGAAAACAACACAAGAAAAGCCATCTCACCAAGACGATCAACTCAATTGCTGGTACTCTAGAACTACTTCATATGGATCTATTCGGTCCGGTGAATGTACAAAGTCTAGGTGGTACTTCTTACTGCTTGGTGATAACTGATGATTACTCGCGATACTCGTGGGTATATTTTCTGAAAACGAAAGACGAGACGACTCAGATGGTGAAGAATCTAATTACAAAAGTCGAGAACGTCATGAGTAAATCAGTTAAATTCATCAGAAGCGACAATGGGACAGAGTTCAAGAACTTTGAGATGGAAATCTTTTGTCTTCAGAAGGGTATTGAGCATCAATACAGCGCTCCGTATACTCCACAACAGAACGGAGTAGCTGAAAGGAAGAACCGAACGTTGATTGAAGGAGCCAGAACTATGCTGTTCGACTCAAAGCTTCCTGTGATGTTCTGGGCTGAAGCAGTTGCTACAGCCTGCTATGTTCTGAATCGGGTGTTAACCGTTAAGAGACTTGGAAAAACCTGTTACGAGCTTATGCACGGAAGGAAGCCCAACTTGTGCGGTCTTGAACCTTTTGGGTCTCCTTGTTCGATTTTGAAGACTAATTCGAAATTTGGTGAAGTAGCTGATGAGGGAATCCTAGTCGGTTATGTTGTTGGGACTCCCAACAGACGGGTCTTCAATACGACAACTTGCAAGGTGGAGGTGGTTTGTAACACCGACATTACTAGTTACCAACCGCCAAAACCAAGCAATGGACCTGCTGAGCTGTTTGACTATGTTAAACTTTTTAAGTCGTTTAACGTACCTACTTTGGAAATTTCTGAAGAAGACGAAAGAGCAGTGACGAAGATGATTTTTGATGAGGAAGAGGAGGTAGTGCAACATCAGATGACAGAAAAATCTCAGCCTTCCACATCAAACCCTATCGATACCCCTGCGGCCTCAACTGAAGATGAGTTTATTAATCCTTTTCACTCTCAGCCTGAAACTACCATAGATGAGATCTCTTCAAACTTGGAAGACAATTTGCATGTCGGTGCTGTTCCGACCACGAGAATTCACAAAGATCACCCATTGGAGAATGTTATAGGTGATGTGACCTCTAGTGTACAAACCAGAAGTAGCTTGAATGAGCACACCTGTGTTTATACAAGCATTAAAGATACAGGTATCATGAA
This sequence comes from Bidens hawaiensis, assembly GCF_021521415.1. Lineage (NCBI taxonomy): Eukaryota > Viridiplantae > Streptophyta > Magnoliopsida > Asterales > Asteraceae > Bidens > Bidens hawaiensis. The sequence goes on from NW_027493853.1 coordinate 50,661, forward strand.
CGAATGTTTGTACTCTTGCTTCATAAGCCAAGTCGAACCGAAGAATTATCAAATGGCTTTAAAGGACAGCTCGTGGGTCGAAGCCATGCAAGAAGAGTTGGCTCAGTTCGAAAAAATGGAAGTTTGGACTTTGGTTGAAAAACCAAAGAATGTGCATGCTATAGGCACGAAATGGGTGTTCAAGTGCAAGAGAGATGAAAAGGGGATTATCGTGAGAAATAAGGCGAGGCTGGTTGTTAAAGGTTTTAATCAACAAGAGGGTATTGACTACAATGAGGTTTTCGCTCCTGTTGCCCGGTTAGAAGCGATTAGATTGTTTTTGGCGTTTGCTGCATCTAAAAAGTTGAAGGTGTTTCAGTTAGATGTGAAGAGCGCGTTTCTTAACGGGAAAGTTGATGAGGTTGTGTTTGTTGAGCAACCTCCGGGTTTTCCTGACCCAGACTTTCCGGATCACGTATACAGGTTGAGCAAGGCGTTATATGGGTTACATCAGGCACCTCGTGCCTGGTATTCAACGTTATCGGACTACTTGCTGGAAAATGGTTTTGAAAGAGGATTGATTGACAGTACGCTGTTTGGAAGAGAGAAGGATGTGACTTCTTACTGGTTCAAGTCTACGTGGATGATATCATTTTTGCTGCATCAAGAGTATCCATGTGTCAGGATTTTGAGGCTGTCATGAAGAAACGATTCGAGATGAGTGCTATGGGTGAACTAACCTTCTTTCTAGGATTGCAGGTTGATCAGAAGAAGGATGGGATGTTCATTCATCAAACAAAGTATGTTCATGATGTGCTGAAGAGATTCAAGATGGAGGACAGTTCTCCATATGATACCCCAATCTGCGTCAATCACAAATTGGGCGCTGAATCAGATGGTGACGCAGATGTGGACCCTACTCTGTATCGGGCGATAATAGGTTCATTAATGTATTTAACTGCTTCTAGGCCCGATATAATGTTTTTTGTTTGTCTTTGTGCTCGTTTTCAGGCAAACCCAAAGGAATCTCACATGAAAGGTGTGAAGAGGATTTTGCGGTATCTTAAGGGCAAGCCGAAACTAGGGTTGTGGTACCCAAAGGGAGGAGACGTTGAACTGGTGGCGTATACAGATTCTGATTATGGTGGCTGTAATCAGAGTCGGAAGTCAACAACAGGAGGCTGTCAGTTTCTTGGAGGAAGATTAGTTTCCTGGCAGTGCAAGAAACAGACATCAGTTGCAATTTCAACATGCGAAGCTGAATACATGGCAGCATCCAACTGCTGCTCTCAGGTTTTGTGGATTCAGCAACAATTGCGCGACTATGGTCTGAATTTCTTACCTACTCCTATTTTAATTGATAACACTGCCGCCATCTCAGTAATTAACAATCCCGTGAAGCACAGTAAAACTAAGCATATTGACATTCGCCATCACTTCATACGGGATTGTGCTGAGAAGAAACTGATAAAGATCGAAAAAGTTGATACACTTGAAAATTTTGCTGACTTGTTTACAAAAGCGTTTGATAAATCCAGATTTCAAAACCTAATTGAGCTAAACGGGATGATCAATCCCGAGTAACCATGTCTTTGATTTAAAAAAAAAAAAAAAAAAAAAAAAAAAAAAAAAAAAAAAACTTGGGTCATTTTTGCTTAAAATTAGTCGGTTACCTCAGTTTGATGGACATATCCTAGGATATGTTTTGGTCCTCGTTTCAACGTAGAGAATGAGGATAGCCATTAACTGGAAGACTGAAAGTGACCGGGGCAGCTATGACGTGTGTTCTTTCAGTTGCTGAAAATTAGTCGGTCATACTTAGTAAGAAGGACACATACTTGTATGTGGTCGGTCCAGTTGATCCATTGGATCTTCAGGATAGCCGTTTACCTGACGAATTTGACGTGATTGGGGCGATTGAATTTAAAGTTTTCTTTTTTTGGGGGAAATGAAATTAATTTTCAAGTCTGTTACTTCGTATGAAGTTCTATGCTGTGTTTAACAGAAAATTGATCCAACCTTGGAAAATGATATATATACTGATTGTGTGTGCTTAACTAGTGAAGATATTAGGCTTAAAAGGCTTTAGAACAGTCATTGTATGTCATGGTAATTTTTATGGTGCGTAAAAGTGTATGTGATACTAACTTAAATTTACTCGAATTTACGTGGAAACTCCTTAAGAGTTTTGTATGTCTTCATACATATCTTTTCGAAGGATAGGCAGAAAAGCGACTACCCGGTCATACACGAGCCCGTGAGTGTTCTGATTCCCGTGAAGAAAGCATTTCAAGATACTGCAGTGATCCAGATTCGGGACTTGCAGTGATTTAGTACTCCGAAGTCGATAAAAATGTTTAATTTAAAAAAAAAAAAAAATATATATATATATATATATATATATATATACGTGTATATTTTTAAATACTTATGAGACATAGTAACAATCAAAATTTCTCAAGTCTGGAGTTAGAAGAAAAAGGGAGGCAGACATAGTGTATCTACAAGATAATCAGACATTATGGGTCGAAGTCAATTCGGGGTGACTTGGGTATAGCCAAATACGCTTTGAGAATAGATAGAAGACATCATTATCTCTGAGATGTTGCCAACTTAAATTTTTGAGCTTAACTGAACCTTAATCCGTATCACAGAAACGATGAAAACCATTTACGTTATCTACATGCTTACAACCTGTGTCTCTATGTCATAATACAGCCAAACACGGATCTAAGTGACAGTCACATCGTTAGTATGATTCCTGTTAGGATCTTTTCTAAAACGTAGTGGTCCCTGACTAGACTGAAATTTGATCCCTTATTTCGTTAAAATTTTTCTAAGTTTTTTTGTTTTTTTGTAGTTATATTATTGTTGGTTACTAGGTCTTGATCATATTTGTTTAACTCTTTTTGGTAATTGATAAGGTTAAATTCAGGATTATTCAAACTTAAAGGGCTGATTTTGAAAATTACGGGCGAAGTTGTTGAATTCGGCGAAGTTGTGCTTAACTTCGCCTTGGCGAAGTTAAGAGTAACTTCGCCTGAACCAACTCTGCCCTATATAAGGGATTGTAAACAGTAACTATATCACTTTTTTCGAATTACCGGCGAACTTGTTCGAATAACCAATACATCCGGATCTTATTCTTCGCTTTCGATTTCGATCTTGTGTTCCTAGTTTCTACTATACTCGTGGTATGTGTAGTCAATATCATCCTATCTTTCTCGTTATAGTTTTACCCGGTTCGAGACCTCGGGTCGTCGAACCTTAGAAACCAAGTTTTCCGACCTCACGTTACGTGTTCATGGACGACCTTTTCATCCTAACACCATTGAAATATGTTGGACTTCATTGTTAGATCGTTAAATCGGTCCGAAACATCGGATAAACCTTGTTTGAATCTGAACAGTCGCCGTTTCAGATTCAGGCGAAGTTAAGGTTTACGCGAAGTTATTCTCAACTTCGCCAGTGGCTTAAGTTCGTCTTCAGCGAAGTTATCCACAACTTCGCTTGAAGCTTAATTTCGCCTATGGCGAAGTTATCCATAACTTCGCCTTGAACACAACTTCGCCTATTTCAAATTTTTTATAAGTTTTAGACGAACTTACAGATGAAGCGAAGTTGTTCCCAACTTCGCCTCACCTTTAAATTCGCCTGTACATCACAACTTCGCATATGGTACACAGCGAACTTGTGAGATGATTATATGGTCTCTAACTTGATTTGTTTTGTGCAGATATGGCTGCTGTTGGAGGTGCTGGAGGTGATGATGGTGATGAGCAACGACAATTCTTCCCAGCCCATAACCAATACATCACTTTGGATCCAGACGCACGAGGCGTTGAAGACTATAGGGAGATTATCACATTTCTCCAACGATCACGAGTTTTTCACGCGATCACTAATACACTACCCATATCTCTGCCCAACATTCAAGATTTCTGGCAGACGGTGTATTATGATTGCAGACCTGAGCCTCCAGTGATGCGAGCAACTGTCAATGGTCAAGACATACAGTTTTCCTCGGAAGACATACGGTTGGCTCTGCAGTTCGGTGATGAAACGAGAGACGACCCAACGGAATTCGTAGCTCCTTTCCGTGACGGAGCTTACTTAAGGATGGGTTATTCGGGTCCGCTGGGGGACTCGCAGAGGAGGAAAGGCTTTCTGCTGGATCAATGGCGCTTTTTGATGCATGTGTTGATAGTATGCATGTCCGGCAGAAATGCAGGAACAGACGGGATGGGTGCGACGATGCAATCGGCTATGATTGCGCTGACTTACAACCGCAGATATTCTTTTAGTCAGCTAATCTTTTACGAGATTGATCGTCAGAGACGGGCAACGGCGCGCGAGCGTTTTATTATGTATCCTCGATTTCTACAAATGATTATTAATCATGTCGCTCCGTCTATACCGCAAAGACGCCCTATCAGATACGTTGAGTGCGTAACAAAACGTATCTTTGCTCAGTGCAGAACGTCGAGCACTCGTAGCAATCCTGAGCGGCGTCCCAGGCATACTCCACTTTTCGGGTATCTCATTAACCCGGAGTATGTTCCTGCAGGAGGGGACGAGTTCAGGGATCCGCAACCACATCAGGCGGCAGCACCTCATGCTGTATCGGCTGCGCCTGTTGTATCTTCTGCTGCTGTGCCAGCTACTATATCTCAGGCTGTGTCCACTACTGAAAACGTTGATCTAGATGCTGCTTTTAGTGGACATGGTTTGTTTGATATGGATGTCTCGGGTCCTCAGTTTATGGATGTTACCAGAGCAGCTACTTCGGTAGCTGACTCTGATCTAGACGAGACGTTTGCTGAGGCAAGAAGACTTATGGTGTCTCGTGAACGGACTACGGGAAAGAGGCCGAGAACTGTGGAGGAGTATGAGGATGAAGTGGATGAAGAGGAGGCAGTACAGATTGTGCTAAGACGCTCAAGAAGAGAACAGAGAGGGATAGGTTCGGGAGCTGGAGAATCTTCAAGACTAGTACGTTTTGCTCCACCTGCCTTATCTGGTATGTCTCTTATTCCTACTACTGCACAGGTTACGGCGATCGAGACGTCGGCACCAACAATTGTGTCCCTACCACCTCAACCGCTTAATCCACCGGTGGTAGTTGCACGGTTTGTGGAGTCGACAATAACTTCTACTGCAGGGTTACCAAGTGTACCACCTGCGGTCACTTCTGCTGATGTTCCACCAACTCCATTGCCTACTTCAGATACCGAGAGGATTCTTTCGCTAGAGCGGATTGTTGCTGAACAGTCAAAGACTATTGACCGTCTAGTGGAATCCAATCGACTACAAGCTGCCCTCCTGGTTGAACATGGACGAATAATAGATGCCTTCAAGGATTACTTGGCATCTCAGGGGGAGAAGACGTGTAGGGGCGATGAGTTGAGAACGAAAAGACGAGAAGATCATGACGATGATCCCAATGCACCTTCAGGTGCAGGTGATGAGCTGCCAAGAACCTCTCAGGCTCTTGGAGCCTCCACAACTGAGGGGGAGTCTACAAATGCAGCTGGTGATGATGTTGTAGTTGTGGATGACGACGCTGATGTTGAAGACGTTATTGATGCGTTGAAGGAGTTGGATGAGGAGGAGGACGATGAGTTGATGGATGATGATGACGTGTTGCCTATGGATGAGATTGAGAGGATTGGAGAACAGATTAATGTGGAAGATGTATTAGAAGAAGGTGAGATTGTAGATGATTCAGTGGAACATGAGATTCCAGCTGTTGAGAGATCAGAATTGGGGGATGAGAGCGTGATAGAAGATACAGTATGGGAGGAGCAGCCGAACTGGAAAGAAGGCTGTGCTTAGTGGTTTGTTAAAACCAAGAAGCCTGCAGTGCCAACGATGTTCAGAAAGACTTATAATATAAAGGGCTATGCAGAGTCAAAGAAAGGAATCATATGCTGGTTGTACGACAAAGAGCTGAAACTATTTGTGATCAAACGGTACGACGGCATTCAGTACTTTAAGAGATTGTTGAGATCTCTGAATTCCTTACCAGAATGTGAGGTGAGAGATTTAGCGAGATTGGGGCTGTTCAATAGAAGTAATGATGATATGGCAAGAATCATTGGGAAGATCGTCTGGAAAGAAGCCATTAAAGACAAAAAGTTTGAACTGCTAAAGCCTCAAAAAGGAAAGTTGATAGAAGACAAAGATCGTGGAATGAGGGCTGACGGCAAACCTTGGATGGTAATGAAGTATAAACCAGTCCGTCATTTGAAAGAAGTACCGATGAAAGTTATGCCCAAGAACGTCCTAAAAGATTTAAAATGGTGGTACGTGGATTGTGAGACAGCTGAGGCGGTAATGGAAGATGAGGATGAACAAGAAGTACTTCGGGTGTACGACCCGATGCATCTTGTTAATCTATCGAAGGCTGATTTGAAAGTGCTCAACGAGAAGAAGATCTTCTACATTCCTGCTTGGAAGGATCAAGCTAGGAAATATCAAAGGGTAGTGTCGGTATGTGTGAGAGAAGGGGCGCACGCGTAGAGGTGAAGATTACAAGACTCAAGATTTGAAGATCAAGATATGAAGCTACTGCCAAGGGGGAGTCTGTTGGTACATGTATGTCAGTAGTTCATAGTCTAGCATTTGTAATCGAGTCTGTAATGTAATTATGTTTTGTTTATGTTTGTTTTGTAATGCGCGAAGTTGTCAACAAGTTCGCTATGGCGAACTTGTTGAATCAGCGAAGTTATTGACAACTTCGCCTATGGCGAAGTTGTCGTGTATATAAACTGTTTCAGACGAAACAGTTTGTGTTGGTCGTTTTAGGGTTTGTTTCAGTGTGTTTCGTATTGTTACGTGTCATCTTCTGTAATAGTGACCGTGAGTCACGTGTTCGGTTATCAATATAACGTGTTTGATTTATTGCTCGTGTGATTCTATCTCTACACTCGTAACTACCTGCGCAGGGATTCCGCACCTGCGTTGTTAGCGATATCCCGTGTACGATCCGTCCAGGAACCTACAGCATCAAAGAGGTTCTATGGATCTGAACTCTTCATTCTCTTAGATCCTGACTTTGCTCGAGTTGTGATCGGACGAGGCTCGGATATGGGGGTTGGTTTCAGAGTCTCTTTCTTGGTAAACATGCAATCGATATACTTGAGGGAGAACTTGGAAGCAGACTTTCCTGATTTCGGAGCACTTGTAAACAGCAAATGATAGATAAGTTTTCAACTCTTAACACTTTTTAATAATAAAAAATTATTACTCTTACTTGACATGATTGATTCTGAATTTGATCCTTGAAAAGCTTCAATAAATTTTGCTTGAAAAGTCCTAATTGCAGGATCCAGTGATAAAAACTTATTCACCCTGTCTTCAACTCCCGGCAGATCAGCCAGCAAATCGAAATTTTCAACTACACAGGCAATAAAAATTCTTAGCAGAAGAAAAAAGTATCCTATCTAGGTTACCTAAGAATCCTAGATCCTACCCTTTGGAATCCACATTTTGGGAAGGTTAGTTCCACCCGGAATGGAATCTCTCCTTACGAAGAAAAATTGGTTTTTCCAGAGGGTACCATTAAGGGTGACTTTAAAAATGGAAATTTCCTGGTGAGGTTTCGACTTGAAGACGAAGCGTTTGGAACCATGAGTAACAAGATTGTACAGGTATGCCAGTTCAGCTAGGCCAAACTCGACTCCTTCCTCTTCGATTACCCTCTCTATGGTATGAAGTGTTCTCCATAACATCAACATGGTCTGTATATAACTGATTCCTGTAAGCGTGAAGAACTTTTGGGTGAAACCGGGAAAAGGATACTTGTAACCTATCAGAAACGGTTGGGCCGGAAAGCAAATCCAGTTTTTCGAGATACTATCGCTACGGGCTGTAGAATCAAAAGGTCGGAAAACTGTATCGGCTGGTAAGTGTGATCGGATTTCATCGATTTCCGGGTCTGTGAATTTACAGATCTCGGATGTGGGGGCTTGGAGCATACCTTGTGAATAAAGATCATTGGGGTCGATATGATTGAAAGAAGAAGATGAAGAGGGTACAGGAGTAGTCGACATGTTAAAAGAAAATAAACAAAGAGAAAGAAGGATACCTGAGAGACGCCTGGATCTATGGTTATAAGAAGATTATGATTATCGCATATATAGGGCGGCATAAATAGACGGTTATAATTAACCTTGAGGGCTAAATGGTAAATATTCTGGCAAAATCGTCCCGTCTATCAGTTTTCGCAACATATTTGAAATTCAAAATGATAGCTGTTTCGCACAACCACCCGCCATTTGGGGGGGAAATTGTTAGGCTATGAATTTTATACTGAGGATCCTTTATCCTTGACTGTCTTAAGGATAGTAGATCCTTGAAATATGTATCAGGATATAAAGGATCGACAATCCTCGGTATTACTTGTTTACTAATGATTGCGTTTAGTATGGTGATGTGTTAGACAGGTATGGCAACTTTAAGAGGTACTTGTATCAATTATCCTCACAGAGCATTCTCTAGCTGGAGCATGGATCCAGGATCCTAGTTCAATGTAGCTGTTACTGGACGAACTCATGTGTAGATGGATGTTTAAATATCAACAACGGCATACAAGACTCGTTCTCCCACTTATCTCACTTCTGGATGGCTATTGGCACGTGGTCAAAGGTCGTGGAGCGGCTAGTGGAAGACTTCCAGATAGTTAGTAAATATTGTTAGTAATATTTTCTTATTTATTTGAGCTTTGATCGAGTAGGAAACACATGTACCATCACACACACTCTAGAGCAGAAACAATTACTCTCTCTACTCACTAGCTTATTATTGTAATCTCGATCATATACTCCACAATGATTGTAATACCTTTTACCATTAATTAACTTGACGGTGATAGTTTTCACCGTCCGGGGATTTTTGTGCCGGAGATCACGATAATCACATACTCATCGACCAAAGGTTACCTTGTTGATCAACGATTACTTAGGTAATCCTTGATTGAAGAGATTTGACCAAAGATTACCTTGATAAGTTTTGACCGAAGTAAGACTATCTTGGTTAAGGTTTTTTTCCCTCGTGATCAAACCTTTATGTTCACCAATATTACGATTGCACACTTGTCATTATCGAGTTAGCACCTTACATCACTTAACGGATTTGGATACTTGATCCTTAGTAGATTTTTGTCCAAAACACTTAGGATATCATAATCCGATGTCTGGATTACACCTCAGATAGTGGAAAATTCGCTTCATAGCCGCCTGATGAGTCACTCGGGGACTCTCTTGATACCTAACACAAAGACAACCAACAAGCGTCATATCAGGTTGCAATGCAGTTAAATACATTGATGACCTATAATCGCTCAGTAAAGGGTCGGAGCAACGGTATCCTCCAATTCGTCTGATAACAAATTATGACCCATAGGAAGAAGAGTAGAAAGGATTTTTCCGATGTTCAGCGTAATTCACTCCCTCTTTCTGACTAAACCTTGCACAAGTAATCGTGTTTTGTTGGGAACAATGACCCCACGATCATATTTCTTGCATTTAAATACCCATTTTGTTGGGATAGCCCTTTTAACCCGATCTGGTTTAACGATGAGATCTTAAACACCCAGTCTCATGAGCTGCTGCAACCCTTTTTATATCGCTTCTACCCAAAATGAATCTTGAAGTGCCATAGGCACACTTGTCGGTTCAGTCTGAGATAAAAAGCGGGTGTATCTAGTGATACTCATGACTCCCGAAGCATGCATATTGGCATATGCACACAATACATTATCGTCGCATAGGTTACCAACTTGTCGCCACGTGCGAACACCATAATTCGCATCACCACTTATGTTGTCCTGAGGATGATAAGAATTAATCCGAAGTGTCGGATTTTCAGGTACTATTACGTTATCTTGAAGATTGGTGACATTTTCTTTAGCCGATTGATCATTCAAACGTTGGGAAGATTCTTCGACATGTAACTCTGGAACATCTTGAGTTTCAACCAATGGAGAGGAGGAAGAATCTTCAAAGTCGGCATCTTTTGAAGAAACAAAAACATCATCTGATGTCTCAGGTTGAGTGTGTACAACATCGTCTTCATAATTAGAATATCATGGAATAGAAAACAATTGTTCTTCCATATACGCATGAACCAAGTCTTCAGTTTGTACATCAATCGACAGAGTGAATGAATTAAATAAACCCTCATAATCGAACATCCATTCAGGTTCCATGCCAACATGTGGTGTAGTGTATCGTTTACAATAAACATGATACCATTCCTCTACACATCCATAATAAAAGTTAAAGACATGTTTCTTGGGTGATGCGATACCCAAGAAATTAACCCTCAATTTCCTTCTCTATAAATTTACCCGCCTCGCGTTTAAGCTTGGTGCAAGTACACCCAAATGGTTTGAGAAACTGAAGGTTCGATTTACGATTATTAATAAGATCATAACTTATTTTCTTGATCTTCTTAACCGTTAGAACACGATTCAGTGTATAGCAAACGGTATTCACAACCATCGTTCTCGTTTCTTCAATAAATGTTATATACTTTCTCTCAGCTACACCATTTTGTTGTGGCACATACGGAGCAGTGTATTCTCGATGAATTCCGTTTGCGAGTGTGAATGTGACCTATAAGCCTGAGCCACAAGAAGGTGTCCTTCTCGGTGCTCTTAGGAAAAAACATGTTGTAGTAGAAGAAGATTATACTTTAGAACCCATATCGAGTACATACATATCATTCGATCGAGGAGATCGCATGACAACCATATCTTCAGGAACTATGAAACCCGGTTTAAGAATAACGCATTCCTTGTATGTGAATAAAGTGGTAAACTTTATGTCATAAATCTGTGGCACACTCAACATGATCCACTTTGTCACAATAATTAACATGCTCAATGTAATACAACCATTTGAGACTTCTCTCTCTTATGTTATCATTACGCCTTGATTACCAGAAAACGCTACATATCCCCTTGAATGTATTTATCATTTGAAAGAAGATTAAGGTTGCCAGTGATGTGTCGAGAGTATCCACTATCCATAATCCATTTATCGCCTGAAATAGTCTTAGATGTATTCAGCACAGCAAGGTAAATGATTAGTTCAAAAGGTCAGTCCAGGCCTCAGTCTTGGGCTCCTCATTTTTTTCCTTTTCATAAGTGATAATATTAGGTCACTTTTGATTGATGAACGTGAGTATAAGTCAAAGGTTTCTTTGACTTTCTTCTAAGATATGCATCCTTAATAACATTTAATTCCTTGTTATTACAAATTGGTTTCACAGGGTCAAACGATTTGCTTTTCACATTAGACTTTTTTACATTAACATGCACAACCTTTCGTGGATTAACATCATGAAACATAAAGTGAGTGTCATCAAGCTTGACTTGAGGTAGTTGTCTTTTCAAATATGCTTAACCACGGAAACTTGTTCCATGGTTAAGAGTTTTTCAGTCATTTTAACCCTCGATCCACATTGTCGTGCAATGTGACCACATTCACCGCATGAGAAGCAAGTTCTCATATTCACAAAGGTGTGTGGTTAATCAAAAACATCATGTGAAACCTCGGGTAAAAATATGGAACCTTTACTTTAGAATTACCCATTTGATTAGCACATTTGTTTTTGTAAAATTCTAGATTGGAACAATTAGAAAAACTCTGAAGTGTATCCGATCTAGTTGAATTTAAAATTTCATGGGTTCAACAAACTTCACTTGAGTTTTAACTTTTGACTTAGATTTAGTCTTGTTGGTCAACTTAGATTTTTCTAAAGCTTTCTTAATTTCATTCAAGCTTGAAGTTTCATTTTTGAAAACACTTTCAATCAATTCAGGCTTAATCAAATGTAAAGGAAGGTCTTTTTCATCAAATACTTTATCCACACCCTTTAACTTGTAAACCCTCCCAACTTTAATTTTACTCTCACTAGGATTAATGAATCTCATTAAATCATCATAAAAAAAAAATTACTGTTTTTTTCTGACTTCTTTTCACTCACGTTTGATATGTTTGAACCATAAATCGCTTCTTCAAACTCAAATGGTTCACAAAGAATATGATTAGAATGTGGAATATTCTTTTCTTTGTAAACCACATCAGGTTCAAACACGTCCTCAATCACAACACCATCAAAAGTTTTAGAAAACAACTTATCACTTCGAATATGAGTTGCAAGAGTTGACTATTTAAGAAATGGTTTCTCTTGTTTAGCTTGTTTAGGTTCCTCATTTTTTATTATCTTTTCAACATCACGGGAGGATCAACAGTCAATAGACTATCAATGTCAACTTTTTCACGTTCTACCATGAATGGATTGCTTGTATAATCATTTTGAAATGGAAGAGGAACTTCATCAAAACCTAAACCATTTTTAGTTCCCTTTTGTTTTCCACTCACTTCAATTATCTCATTTAAAAAAAATGATGAATTTCTAAATTTTTCCAGTTTGTTTTTCAACTCTAGAACTTCATTTTTAAGTTCAGTGATATTAGTTCTATATTTTAGGATATCCAAAAACTATTGATCAATAATAACTAACTTCACTGAAACTTCAGCTTTGAGATTAAGATTACTATTAGACAAAGCCTCATTTTTTACTTTTGATTCAAGATCTGTTGCTTGTCTATAGTTATCACGAAACATAGCTAAATCTTTCACTAATGTCTCATTGTGATGATGAATAAATTCAAGTTGACTTGTTTTCATCACATTGAAAACATTATGAAATTACAATTTCACTCATCACTTCTAGAATTACTATAACAGCCTCAACTGACACAGGAGTAGAAGAGTTAGAAACTAACCTCTTCAATTTTGAGCATACAAGCAAAAGATTCTTGCGGCTCCAAGCTTGAATCATCTGAATCAGTTTTAGTTTCTAATTCATCACTATCGTTAGTCAATCTGTTACCTCTCGTATCCTCAAACTGCTTAACTGTCTCAGACATAGCCAAATTTGTTTGATTATCATTAGGTGAATTACCTAAAGGTCTTTGAGACCAATCAATGCCATCATTAGAAATTAAGGTTCGTAACCCACCAGTATTCACTCTAGATGGCTTCTCTTTTGACTCAGAATTGTACTTCTTTCTTGAGTCTGGGGTCCAAATATTCCTTCTTTGGTTTGTCACACTACTTTTCATAGTGACCAAACTCTTAACAACTGTAGCATTTTAGCTTTAACTTATAAAATCCAACCCTCTTGTTCAGTGTCGGCAAGTCCTTCCAGTTCTCTACATGAACTATCTCACTTTCCTTACAATCATAGCCATGTTCCATTTTAGATCCACTAACTCAAGATCATCCGGATCAACCTGATCATAAACCTTATCTGTCAGTTCACTTGTTGCAATCTTGCTACCCACCAGTTGTTCATAAGATGTCATAAATGCACACATGAAGGTAAATTGTTTCTCAACCTCCTTCATGTTCACATTTGATCGTGCTGAAATTTGAGGAATTGCACCATTAGGAACAGAACCCAATCCAGAAGCCATAAAGTATACATTAGGAATGGAATCTCCACCTGGTGGAATCTCTTGACTAGTTTATGAATAAAAAGTAGTTATTGGAAAAGAATTGCTACTCACATGAAGTGATTCACCATATAAAGTAGGGTCTTGATTTGTGAAACCCCAGAAAAATTTAGCCTTAACACGCGACTAATGTAACAATGCTTATTGGAATAAAATATTGTAATAAATAAAGTAATAATATTTTATTCCAAAGTCTTTAAAAATATGTTTGTTATATTTATTTAAATTCAAAAAGGATAAATTTGTCGTGTAGTGAACACTGCGCGTAACGAACACTAGCGATACCCCGAGAAGTTGAAAAGTCCAAAATAGTCGAAAACGACCTGAAAATTTTATTATTAGTAAAAATTGTGGACATGAGTGACAAACATATTTTTAGAATTTTTCGTTTCACGATAATCAATAAGTTTGCGGTTGAGAGCCGGTAGCGGACACCGTATGAACCCGAAACCCAGCACCACCAAAAATTATGTTCTTAGGCTTGTTGCGTCAGGAATCCAAAATCGCATAATGTCTGAAAAAAATTATTAAAAACGGAACTCGTTTGAGTAGTTAAAATTTACCAAACGTTAAACCAATATTTAAGATATATCTATTTAATCACCTAAGACCCCACCAAATCTTCCAAAAATATTTCATGGCCGTCTTCCTCTTCTTCTTGTCCAATCCAAGGACATGCAAAATCATGATTATAGTATAATTTTGTTGAGATTTTGTAGAGTTGCCACACTCCTTCACCATCTTCCACATCCCCAATCTAGTGAAAACTCATCAAATCTACCTTATATATCTCTTCTATATAACCGATGCATCATCTCCATCATTCTTATAACACCATTTTTCAAATCTTCCTCTCACCTTATTATTGAAAAACTCAAGTATGGAGGTCTAAAAGTTTATAGGAGTAAATAAGGAGGATTAGAAGCATTCCAGAGAGCCACTAGCAAATATATTCTTCATCTCCTTTCCTTGGCTTCACCCCAAAAACCTAGGGTAAAATTTAATACTAAAGTATTGTTGATCTAGTTTTGCAACTTGATGTTTCACACATATAATCAAGGATTGGCATTTAAAAATAAAATGTGATGAATATATGTATGTGTGGGTGAGAGCCGTGGGATTTTTTTTATATGTATGCGTGATGTTTGGGGGCTGTTAAATTGAATGCATGTGTGTGATGGGTGCGGAGCCCACACCCACATACATGCATGTTATTGTTCTTATTATGTTTGATAATATGACAAATTTGGTATTATTATTATTATTATTATGAAAATGTGTATTAATGTGAGTGTGTTGTGAATATGTTGTGTGTATGTGGGGATGCCATACACCCACATGCATGCATCTTTAATGTAGAAAACTCCTTATATAATTGTTTATTAGTAGTTGGTTGATTCTTGATATTTGATAATAAACATGCATATTTGATTTCTTTTTTTTTTTAGATTATCCCATAAGAGATGAAATGGGTTTTGGTTGAAGAAAGAGAAAACGAGAAAGAGAAACAGAGTAGGAGAAAGTGTGTATTTTACACTTTGATGATTATTGTAGTTGACATTGTCTTGATTGGGTTATGCATGTAATGATGTCTAAAAAAATAGGTTAATTCTAGAAAAGTTTTAATTGAGTATAGTGTGGTTATAATAAATAAATAGCCTCGTTAGTATACTTGATGAAATGATGACTTAGTTTTGCACATAAACATAGGTATACTTGAAACTTGTTAATATTAATTAGGTCCATGTTAGAATTCAATATTAATGTTATATGTTATTAAAATGGCTCTTTCACTTTGGTTGAAATTATGGATAAAATATTGACAATAAGATGATATGATAAAAATAGTAACTTTATTTGTTAACAACTTGTAAACCTCTAGTTTTGTTAAATAATGTTGAATGACTTGTACATATATGATTGAAGTATGACACTTTAATAAACATGCATGTTAACTTGATTGATAATATGATTATTTTGAATAAATGTTACATGCTCATAAAAGAATCTTGGACAAATTGTTAAGTAGTTATGCTAGAAAATTTGTCACAAGTAAAGAATATGAAAAAGGTAAAACTTGGATTATATGAGATTGATAGAGACATTACAAAATTGGAATAAAATCTTGAAATTTAACTAAAATTAATATACATTAATTCATGAGTATTGGTTTGGTTATTCCTTACCACATTTAGTAAGTTAAAACATGTGCATGTTATACTTGAAATTGCTAAAAAGTGATGTTTTGTTCTAAGTGCTTAAATCTAGAAATTTGGTTCAAGTCATACATTATAAATATGTGTATTAAGTATACAAAGTGTTTGGCATGTTTAATATGGTTTAAATTGCGTGTCGGTAGCTCTAACGGTCGGAAGATACGACTTTTAACGCGAACCGACAATGGTTTTGGGAAGTGTTTTAAAACAGCCCGTAAACCCATGTAATACATATACCTAACATAAGTAAATGTATATATAAAGGTCAAGATGGAATAACTTGATCTTTGACGGTTCGTGTTGCGACAAAACCAACTCGAAAACGTCAAAATTGCTAGTTTTATGAAATTTATAAATAAAATAAGAAACAATCTATTTTAATAAAATGACTTATAAAACTTGTGTACTTTCACACTTAAAATATTTAAAAATAGTTAAGAACTCAACTTTATAAGAAAAAGTTAACCGGTTCAATGATTAATATAAAACCAACAAAACCGACCGAACCAGAAAACGATTCTATAAAAGTGATAAGAATAAAGATATAAAATATTAAATATTTCAGCAACTAA
This sequence comes from Bidens hawaiensis, assembly GCF_021521415.1. NCBI lineage: Eukaryota > Viridiplantae > Streptophyta > Magnoliopsida > Asterales > Asteraceae > Bidens > Bidens hawaiensis. The sequence goes on from NW_027493853.1 coordinate 66,959, forward strand.
AATATAATTATAAAAGTTAATATTATTATATAATATTAGAAAATATTAAATAATATAATAATATATATATTATTACTTGTTTTTTGCTAAATAGAATATTTGTGCATGGAATGTGCTAGTTGCTACATGTGTTAAATTTATAAGTTTAGAGACCATGTGTGTGTTGAATGATCATATAGGAATTGGACTTGAACGGAATCGCCAGTGTGTCGTTAAAACTAAAATAAACACACAAACAAATTAAAGATAACATTTTTAAGAAATGTGTGAAATATTATAAGTTGTGCAACAACTTAAAATATAAAATTTATTATTAAATGTGTACCATTTAATAATAGGTTACGAGTCAAGTTGGAATAACCGATCATATACCGAAAACGGTGAGTTTTCTCGTAAATCCCCACTTTTAAATGTTTTAATGATTTATAAATGTTTTTGGGGGAAAAGTATATAAAGAAAAGGGCTATATATTTTACAAATTGTGTTAAATGTGATGAGTCATTATTAAAGGAAAAAACGTTAACCTAGGAAAAGGGCCTAAAAATATTGGTAGATCTATCGGAGGGACGCCCCCCCCCCACTCTTCCTGTCGCTCTGGTTGAAAAGGTGGGAATATTTTGATTTTGGTATATTTCGAGTTTATTATAATGATAGTAATACATGTGTTGTACTCTTTGCTCGTTTACAACTAACACGTTTTGTTTAAGAAATGTACAACTTTGTTTGGAAAAGTGGAAATTAAATTCCCATTTACAAGAATGGTGAATAATGAAAATTATCATTGATAAAAATGATAAATAAATGGGTGTAAAGTCAAGAACTGTTACATCACGGTTTTCTTTTATTAATAGAGAAACTCACCAACATTCATGTTGACAGAATTATTTTAACATACTTTTCAGGTAAATGAAAACTTTGGAGGCATCGCGAGGGATGGGATAGGACGAAGAACGCGTGTGGTTTTGATGTTATGACATGTCTGGACTTGTAATAATAATACTTTATGTAAATTTAGACATGTGCGCTCTGATAAATAAACAAGTCCTTTAATATATTTAAGCGTTATGTTTCGTGATTCGGCTATCGGCATTTGTCATAACCCGTAATTAACTTAGTTAAGTCTTCCGCTGCTAAGATAAGATTTTCGGGGTGTGACATGATTGTCCTATAAAGAATTTTGACAAAAGTCATATTCTTTTTCTTCGATCTTTTGCATGAACTCAATAGCAGTAAGATTATCATTTTTGAAGAAACCATTCTCTTTAAGTACAAGCAGAAAGATAGAATATGAAGGTGGTAATGTATTCTTCATGGTGTCAATTTGATCACATTGACTAGGTTCCATCTTCAAATTTGTCATTTCAGCGATTAGATGACAAAACCTTGTCAACATTACTTCTACAGTTTCCCCTTTCAATAGGCTAAAGTTTCTGAATTGAAACTTAAACATTACTTTCTTGCTTTCCTTTGTATTCCCAAACTCCTCATCCTCAGATGTTGATACAACGTAGCACGTATCTTAATGCTTGCAACTTGGTGAAAGATATTCTCTTGTAAAGCCATAGTTTTCAAGCCTTTGTTTCAATCTCCAAGACTTTCTTTTATTCATTTGAATAAATTTCAAAAGGTTTCGCGGTGTAATTTGTAGTAGAATCACCAAACTAAGAATACAATCAGTATGAACATATCCTCAATGTGATCAAAACCTTGGATCCCATTTGGAAAAGTCACATAGCTTCATGAGTCTCGGGCATTTAGTATGAGACCCGATCTGAATATTCAAATTCATCATATGTTGCATTAAAGAATTCTGGGAAGACAAAGCATAGAAATTTGCCATTTATGAAAATGTAGGGTGAAAATTGTTAATATTGAAAATTCAGGGTTGAAATTGTCAAATTGTTAATATTCAATACAATTACTTCAATTAACAATCAATTAGTTCTTCAACTGATGTCAATAATATTTCTAATCGTGATTCAATCAGACACAAGCTTTGATACCACTTGATAAACCGTGTACTAATCTATACGAATCATTACTTTAAGGATCTAGTCTTCGATATGAATACAATTAGGCTCGATTAATTTAGTGTGTGTTAAAATGTATGTGTTGAGAGAATATTTTGGCGGAGTAATGATACTTGTATAATAATAATCAGAACTGTTAATTTACTTGAATACAATACAAGGGTATATATATAGGAGATAATCTCATTCATTATAAAGGCCATAACGAATGAGTGTCATTCGCTATCATACGTTAAATTCTTATACATTACTATAACGAATCAGCACATTCATTGTTCACATTCGTTAACATAACTAATGAATGAGCACGAGTAAACATGGGGACTCATTCGTTATTTGCTAATCTAACGAATGTGCTTTAAAAAATGACGAATGTGCAATATATTTACCAAAATACCTTTATACTTTACATAAAAGCCCAAATTACAATAAGCAAAGACCGAGACACATAAACGTGTATAAAAAGATCTTTCCACAAAAATCTCACATCCACATCTCATTCTAATCACAATAACTAATTTTTTCTTATCCCAAAACTAGCTTCTTGGAGTTTCATCTTCTACATACTCTGCTTTAGGACTAGGTTCTCTTTTAGTTGCAGCTCTTGTGGGTGGAATAGTGACATGTGTTGTAGATGGTTGTGATTATGAAGAGGACTAATCACCTCTACTTTTAAATTTATTGAATGATTGAGGGCTATCAACAATCTTCTTTACTTTGTCTCTGTCATCAATATCCTCACACATTTCCACACATTTCATGGTGTACCTTCAACAATTTATCTTTTGGTAGTTTGATTAAATCTACAATGTTATAACTCTTAGTACCAAATGGGATCTCATATCCGTATTTCCTTTGTTCACATGAGATATATTCATATCATTCTTCTTCTTCTTATGTCCATCATTTTCATCATATTCTTCATTATTATTCCTTTTCTTTTCTTTATTTCAGATTTATTTGGCTTAGACGAAGATGGTTCTTTTAAGGTTTTCTTGGGTATATCAACCTTTTTTATTTATTTTCTTCACTTCTACATTGAAATATTCTTTAAGTTGAGCCTTTGTCAATTTAGCCGGATCATCTTCTCCCCATCCTTGTATACCAAGAAGCATATTTGTCTCTTCAGCCATACTGTAGTGAATTTAGTCTCTTGAACTTCTTTCTTCTTCTTCTTCTTCTTCTTCTTCTCATCTTTCTTCTTTCTTTTATCAATTGTATCTTTAACATATTTTTTGCCTCTTTCTGGTGATTATGTGACTTTCTTTGATTTACTATGTTGTTTAAACAAGAATTTGCATAATTTTTGGTTCTTATAAACACTCATTCAAAGTGTTTCTACACTTCTACATTTGACATACCTTCAATATGAGTCGGATCATAGTTATTATCTATCAAGAACTCTCTTTTACCACCAAGTTTCCTAATATTTGCCTTCTTCTCCTCATCTTCTCTTTCCTTCTTTATTAAATACTAAAGATCATTGTCACCAAGATCCTTTATTTAATTAAACCTCATTCCATATCTAAGAAAAGTATTGATCTTTTTATCTTGCTTCTTTCTATCATCTAGACTTTTCTAGATGTTTTTAATATGTTCCTCAGTCAGATTGACTTGACGATTCGGCTCAGTCCGATTTTCATTTCCAGGCATATAAACCTCTTTTTAAACAAAATCATAATTCAAATAATCATCAAAAAGATCATCAAGAGCGTTTATTTTAGGCTAGTCGGCCTTTAGTTCTTCCATATTTTTTCTTTTAACCGATTTTTCCTTTTGTGCCTTGCCCTTTAGAGTTTATGTAGCTACAAGTTTTACTCTTTTCTTTCTTGTTTCAGCAACATTTTCTTGAATAGGAGAAGAAACATGTGGTGTCTTGTCTTTTGGAGCATCATATGGTTTAATAATTGGTGTTTGATGTTTAAGGAGTAAGGTCACTAATAGGTTCTTATAGAGTAGGTTCAAATGTTGTTTGATCTTGAAGAGTTTGATCCGATGGTTGTTAAAAAAATTCAAATACATTTTGATGTTGCAGAGATTTAATAGTGGTTTGAGTATCATCAGTTCTTCTTATTCTAGCAAAGTAAACCCTTCTTCTAGTCATTTTCTTTTCTCTTGTTCAACTTCAGCTTCATTGGCCTTTCTCTCACCTTTAAGTCAATTAAGGTTTCAAGAATTTCCTATGGGATTTCCTCTTTACCTTCAAGTTCAGCTTCATCATGGAGTTGCATCTCAATGTTTTCTTGTTCTAACTGTATCTTCTGCTATTTCGATTCCTTCTTAGTCACAAGCATTGATATCAGTTCTTGTTCCCTCATTTTACTCAATATTTCTTTCACTTCTTCTTGGGCTTTAAGGCAAACTGATTAACATCCAGGATGTCTTCTCCATACCTCCTAGGAACATATGCCACCTTTTCAATATCATCTTGATCTTTAGAGATTGATTTCTTTCCCTTGTCCTTCCTCTTCTTTTCATATTCATCATTATCATCTGGAGAAATGTTATCAATCTCATAAAATAACTCTTTAATTCCAAATCCTCCTCTCCAACTTCCAAGGCTTCATTCTAGACAGACCTAATGATATTTTCATATTCATCTTTAATCTCTCCAACTTCTAAATTTTCTATCTTAACTAACTTAATCCCTTTATCATCTTCATGGTAAACACCATTCTTACCACCAAAATTAACATTTTCAACATCAGTATTATCATCATTTGAACCACCATCACTCTCATCATGATTAAAATCATCATCTTCATCCCTTGATTCACTACAATAAAGCTTTCCAATAAAATTGTTTGCACTCTCACTGTTTTGGTGCATCTGAGGGATTCTCAACCATATCATTTCACTTCTTGAGTCTTTTAATCTCATTAAGAGATTCTTCAAGTTGTCTTTTTATTTTTGTGTTTTCATCAACCAAAGACATATTCTCCAATTTCATATTTAGGTTAGTAGTCATTAAGTCAACATAGGCTTCTGCATTTACTGAAGCTAAATTTGAATAACTTGAACTGGATTTGACATTTTCATATCCCCCCTCAACATCATATGGAGAACTTCCAACTCTTTCATCAAATATATTTTTCTCTACAACAGGTTCGTGAGCATCTTCTTGTTATTGGGGTTCAGCATGCTCTTGTTCTTCTACAGCTTGGTTGCCAGCATCATGTCCAATAAGATTATAAATCACATTTTGAATTACCTCATGAACATGTTCTTGTGCAACATTAATACCAACTCCATTATTACCACCATTTTGATCATCATTAGCACCGTCACTATCATCCTCATTATCATTTTCTTCATCCTCTACATCCTTAGGTTCTGGCGATGCAGGAACATCCATAATGGAAATGTTTTGATCTATCAGCCAAGGAAACCCATCATAATCTATTGTTAGATCAATGTTACTTGTTGGGACTAGCCTTCTGATTCTTTAATAGATATTTGGAAGTTCAACTTATCTAACCAAATCTGGAAGTTCTTATTCAAGGAATATCCGCAAAAATCTGGGATACATCAACAACTAATTGTTGGACTTGGTCTGCCCAAGACACATATTATAATTGATGTGGCTAGTATGATATAATTTAATTAGGCATTGTCTAAAGAAACAGAAACATCATCTGATGTCTCAGGTTGAGCGTGTACAACATCGTCTTCATAATTAGAAGATCTTGGAATAGAAAACATTTGTTCTTCCATATACGCATGAACCAAGTCTTCAGTTTGTACCTTAATCGACGGAGTGAATGAATTAAATAAACCCTCATAATCGAACATCCAGTCAGGGTCCTTGCCAACATGTGGTGCAGTGCATCGTTGACAATCAACGATACCATTCCTCTACACATCCAGAATAACAGTTAAAGACATGTTTCTTTGGTGATGCGGTACCCAAGAAATTAACCCTCAATTTCCTTTTCTTCAAATTTACCCGCCTCACGTTTAAACATGGTGCAAGTACACCCAAATGGTTTGAGAAACTGAAGGTTCGATTTACGAATATTAAGAAGATCATAACTCATTTTCTTGAGCTTATTAACCGTTAGAAGATGATTCAGTGTATAGCAAACAGTATTCACAACCATCATTCTCGTGGTTTCAATAAATGTTATGTTCTTTCTCTCAGCTACACCATTCTGTTGTGGCACATATGGAGCAGTGTATTCCCGATGAATTCCGTTTTGAATACAGAAAAAGTCTAACACGCTATTCTTGAACTGCATGTCATTATCACTTCAAATACCTCTCACTTTATGTTTGTAAAGTGATTTGATCTTGGTGATCAATTTATGTACAAGAACTGGTGTATGATCCTTAGTTCTCATAAATAACACCTACGAGAATCTTGAGTAGCCGTTGGTAACAACTAGGCAATATAAACCTCCAAAAATACTTGAACAATTCACTAGACCGAACAGATCCATATGAAGACATTCCAATGGATAACTTGAACTGATCCATTTGAATAACTTGAACTGGATTTGACATTTTCATATCCCCCCTCAACATCATATGGAGAACCTCCAACTCTTTCATCAAATATATTTTTCTCTACAACAGGTTCGTGAGCATCTTCTTGTTATTGGGGTTCAGCATGCTCTTGTTCTTCTACAGCTTGGTTGCCAGCATCATGTCCAATAAGATTATAAATCACATTTTGAATTACCTCATGAACATGTTCTTGTGCAACATTAATACCAACTCCATTATTACCACCATTTTGATCATCATTAGCACCGTCACTATCATCCTCATTATCATTTTCTTCATCCTCTACATCCTTAGGTTCTGGCGATGCAGGAACATCCATAATGGAAATGTTTTGATCTATCAGCCAAGGAAACCCATCATAATCTATTGTTGGATCAATGTTACTTGTTGGGACTAGCCTTCTGATTCTTTAATAGATATTTGGAAGTTCAACTTATCTAACCAAATCTGGAAGTTCTTATTCAAGGAATATCCGCAAAAATCTGGGATACATCAACAACTAATTGTTGGACTTGGTCTGCCCAAGACACATATTATAATTGATGTGGCTAGTATGATATAATTTAATTAGGCATTGTCTAAAGAAACAGAAACATCATCTGATGTCTCAGGTTGAGCGTGTACAACATCGTCTTCATAATTAGAAGATCTTGGAATAGAAAACATTTGTTCTTCCATATACGCATGAACCAAGTCTTCAGTTTGTACCTTAATCGACGGAGTGAATGAATTAAATAAACCCTCATAATCGAACATCCAGTCAGGGTCCTTGCCAACATGTGGTGCAGTGCATCGTTGACAATCAACGATACCATTCCTCTACACATCCAGAATAACAGTTAAAGACATGTTTCTTTGGTGATGCGGTACCCAAGAAATTAACCCTCAATTTCCTTTTCTTCAAATTTACCCGCCTCACGTTTAAACATGGTGCAAGTACACCCAAATGGTTTGAGAAACTGAAGGTTCGATTTACGAATATTAAGAAGATCATAACTCATTTTCTTGAGCTTATTAACCGTTAGAAGATGATTCAGTGTATAGCAAACAGTATTCACAACCATCATTCTCGTGGTTTCAATAAATGTTATGTTCTTTCTCTCAGCTACACCATTCTGTTGTGGCACATATGGAGTAGTGTATTCCCGATGAATTCCGTTTTGAATACAGAAAAAGTCTAACACGCTATTCTTGAACTGCATGTCATTATCACTTCAAATACGTCTCACTTTATGTTTGTAAAGTGATTTGATCTTAGTGATCAATTTATGTACAAGAACTGGTGTATGATCCTTAGTTCTCATAAATAACACCTACGAGAATCTTGAGTAGCCGTTGGTAACAACTAGGCAATATAAACCTCCAAAAATACTTGAACAATTCACTAGACCGAACAGATCCATATGAAGACATTCCAATGGATAACTTGAACTGATCCATTTGAATAACTTGAACTGGATTTGACATTTTCATATCCCCCCTCAACATCATATGGAGAACCTCCAACTCTTTCATCAAATATATTTTTCTCTACAACAGGTTCGTGAGCATCTTCTTGTTATTGGGGTTCAGCATGCTCTTGTTCTTCTACAGCTTGGTTGCCAGCATCATGTCCAATAAGATTATAAATCACATTTTGAATTACCTCATGAACATGTTCTTGTGCAACATTAATACCAACTCCATTATTACCACCATTTTGATCATCATTAGCACCGTCACTATCATCCTCATTATCATTTTCTTCATCCTCTACATCCTTAGGTTCTGGCGATGCAGGAACATCCATAATGGAAATGTTTTGATCTATCAGCCAAGGAAACCCATCATAATCTATTGTTGGATCAATGTTACTTGTTGGGACTAGCCTTCTGATTCTTTAATAGATATTTGGAAGTTCAACTTATCTAACCAAATCTGGAAGTTCTTATTCAAGGAATATCCGCAAAAATCTGGGATACATCAACAACTAATTGTTGGACTTGGTCTGCCCAAGACACATATTATAATTGATGTGGCTAGTATGATATAATTTAATTAGGCATTGTCTAAAGAAACAGAAACATCATCTGATGTCTCAGGTTGAGCGTGTACAACATCGTCTTCATAATTAGAAGATCTTGGAATAGAAAACATTTGTTCTTCCATATACGCATGAACCAAGTCTTCAGTTTGTACCTTAATCGACGGAGTGAATGAATTAAATAAACCCTCATAATCGAACATCCAGTCAGGGTCCTTGCCAACATGTGGTGCAGTGCATCGTTGACAATCAACGATACCATTCCTCTACACATCCAGAATAACAGTTAAAGACATGTTTCTTTGGTGATGCGGTACCCAAGAAATTAACCCTCAGTTTCCTTTTCTTCAAATTTACCCGCCTCACGTTTAAACATGGTGCAAGTACACCCAAATGGTTTGAGAAACTGAAGGTTCGATTTACGAATATTAAGAAGATCATAACTCATTTTCTTGAGCTTATTAACCGTTAGAAGATGATTCAGTGTATAGCAAACAGTATTCACAACCATCATTCTCGTGGTTTCAATAAATGTTATGTTCTTTCTCTCAGCTACACCATTCTGTTGTGGCACATATGGGGCAGTGTATTCCCGATGAATTCCGTTTTGAATACAGAAAAAGTCTAACACGCTATTCTTGAACTGCATGTCATTATCACTTCAAATACGTCTCACTTTATGTTTGTAAAGTGATTTGATCTTGGTGATCAATTTATGTACAAGAACTGGTGTATGATCCTTAGTTCTCATAAATAACACCTACGAGAATCTTGAGTAGCCGTTTGTAACAACTAGGCAATATAAACCTCCAAAAATACTTGAACAATTCACTAGACCGAACAGATCCATATGAAGACATTCCAATGGATAACTTGAACTGATCCATTTGAATAACTTGAACTGGATTTGATATTTTCATATCCCCCCTCAACATCATATGGAGAACCTCCAACTCTTTCATCAAATATATTTTTCTCTACAACAGGTTCGTGAGCATCTTCTTGTTATTGGGGTTCAGCATGCTCTTGTTCTTCTACAGCTTGGTTGCCAGCATCATGTCCAATAAGATTATAAATCACATTTTGAATTACCTCATGAACATGTTCTTGTGCAACATTAATACCAACTCCATTATTACCACCATTTTGATCATCATTAGCACCGTCACTATCATCCTCATTATCATTTTCTTCATCCTCTACATCCTTAGGTTCTGGCGATGCAGGAACATCCATAATGGAAATGTTTTGATCTATCAGCCAAGGAAACCCATCATAATCTATTGTTGGATCAATGTTACTTGTTGGGACTAGCCTTCTGATTCTTTAATAGATATTTGGAAGTTCAACTTATCTAACCAAATCTGGAAGTTCTTATTCAAGGAATATCCGCAAAAATCTGGGATACATCAACAACTAATTGTTGGACTTGGTCTGCCCAAGACACATATTATAATTGATGTGGCTAGTATGATATAATTTAATTAGGCATTGTCTAAAGAAACAGAAACATCATCTGATGTCTCAGGTTGAGCGTGTACAACATCGTCTTCATAATTAGAAGATCTTGGAATAAAAAACATTTGTTCTTCCATATACGCATGAACCAAGTCTTCAGTTTGTACCTTAATCGACGGAGTGAATGAATTAAATAAACCCTCATAATCGAACATCCAGTCAGGGTCCTTGCCAACATGTGGTGCAGTGCATCGTTGACAATCAACGGTACCATTCCTCTACACATCCAGAATAACAGTTAAAGACATGTTTCTTTGGTGATGCGGTACCCAAGAAATTAACCCTCAATTTCCTTTTCTTCAAATTTACCCGCCTCACGTTTAAACATGGTGCAAGTACACCCAAATGGTTTGAGAAACTGAAGGTTCGATTTACGAATATTAAGAAGATCATAACTCATTTTCTTGAGCTTATTAACCGTTAGAAGATGATTCAGTGTATAGCAAACAGTATTCACAACCATCATTCTCGTGGTTTCAATAAATGTTATGTTCTTTCTCTCAGCTACACCATTCTGTTGTGGCACATATGGAGCAGTGTATTCCCGATGAATTCCGTTTTGAATACAGAAAAAGTCTAACACGCTATTCTTGAACTGCATGTCATTATCACTTCAAATACGTCTCACTTTATGTTTGTAAAGTGATTTGATCTTGGTGATCAATTTATGTACAAGAACTGGTGTATGATCCTTAGTTCTCATAAATAACACCTACGAGAATCTTGAGTAGCCGTTGGTAACAACTAGGCAATATAAACCTCCAAAAATACTTGAACAATTCACTAGACCGAACAGATCCATATGAAGACATTCCAATGGATAACTTGAACTGATCCATTTGAATAACTTGAACTGGATTTGACATTTTCATATCCCCCCTCAACATCATATGGAGAACCTCCAACTCTTTCATCAAATATATTTTTCTCTACAACAGGTTCGTGAGCATCTTCTTGTTATTGGGGTTCAGCATGCTCTTGTTCTTCTACAGCTTGGTTGCCAGCATCATGTCCAATAAGATTATAAATCACATTTTGAATTACCTCATGAACATGTTCTTGTGCAACATTAATACCAACTCCATTATTACCACCATTTTGATCATCATTAGCACCGTCACTATCATCCTCATTATCATTTTCTTCATCCTCTACATCCTTAGGTTCTGGCGATGCAGGAACATCCATAATGGAAATGTTTTGATCTATCAGCCAAGGAAACCCATCATAATCTATTGTTGGATCAATGTTACTTGTTGGGACTAGCCTTCTGATTCTTTAATAGATATTTGGAAGTTCAACTTATCTAACCAAATCTGGAAGTTCTTATTCAAGGAATATCCGCAAAAATCTGGGATACATCAACAACTAATTGTTGGACTTGGTCTGCCCAAGACACATATTATAATTGATGTGGCTAGTATGATATAATTTAATTAGGCATTGTCTAAAGAAACAGAAACATCATCTGATGTCTCAGGTTGAGCGTGTACAACATCGTCTTCATAATTAGAAGATCTTGGAATAGAAAACATTTGTTCTTCCATATACGCATGAACCAAGTCTTCAGTTTGTACCTTAATCGACGGAGTGAATGAATTAAATAAACCCTCATAATCGAACATCCAGTCAGGGTCCTTGCCAACATGTGGTGCAGTGCATCGTTGACAATCAACGATACCATTCCTCTACACATCCAGAATAACAGTTAAAGACATGTTTCTTTGGTGATGCGGTACCCAAGAAATTAACCCTCAGTTTCCTTTTCTTCAAATTTACCCGCCTCACGTTTAAACATGGTGCAAGTACACCCAAATGGTTTGAGAAACTGAAGGTTCGATTTACGAATATTAAGAAGATCATAACTCATTTTCTTGAGCTTATTAACCGTTAGAAGATGATTCAGTGTATAGCAAACAGTATTCACAACCATCATTCTCGTGGTTTCAATAAATGTTATGTTCTTTCTCTCAGCTACACCATTCTGTTGTGGCACATATGGGGCAGTGTATTCCCGATGAATTCCGTTTTGAATACAGAAAAAGTCTAACACGCTATTCTTGAACTGCATGTCATTATCACTTCAAATACGTCTCACTTTATGTTTGTAAAGTGATTTGATCTTGGTGATCAATTTATGTACAAGAACTGGTGTATGATCCTTAGTTCTCATAAATAACACCTACGAGAATCTTGAGTAGCCGTTGGTAACAACTAGGCAATATAAACCTCCAAAAATACTTGAACAATTCACTAGACCGAACAGATCCATATGAAGACATTCCAATGGATAACTTGAACTGATCCATTTGAATAACTTGAACTGGATTTGATATTTTCATATCCCCCCTCAACATCATATGGAGAACCTCCAACTCTTTCATCAAATATATTTTTCTCTACAACAGGTTCGTGAGCATCTTCTTGTTATTGGGGTTCAGCATGCTCTTGTTCTTCTACAGCTTGGTTGCCAGCATCATGTCCAATAAGATTATAAATCACATTTTGAATTACCTCATGAACATGTTCTTGTGCAACATTAATACCAACTCCATTATTACCACCATTTTGATCATCATTAGCACCGTCACTATCATCCTCATTATCATTTTCTTCATCCTCTACATCCTTAGGTTCTGGCGATGCAGGAACATCCATAATGGAAATGTTTTGATCTATCAGCCAAGGAAACCCATCATAATCTATTGTTGGATCAATGTTACTTGTTGGGACTAGCCTTCTGATTCTTTAATAGATATTTGGAAGTTCAACTTATCTAACCAAATCTGGAAGTTCTTATTCAAGGAATATCCGCAAAAATCTGGGATACATCAACAACTAATTGTTGGACTTGGTCTGCCCAAGACACATATTATAATTGATGTGGCTAGTATGATATAATTTAATTAGGCATTGTCTAAAGAAACAGAAACATCATCTGATGTCTCAGGTTGAGCGTGTACAACATCGTCTTCATAATTAGAAGATCTTGGAATAAAAAACATTTGTTCTTCCATATACGCATGAACCAAGTCTTCAGTTTGTACCTTAATCGACGGAGTGAATGAATTAAATAAACCCTCATAATCGAACATCCAGTCAGGGTCCTTGCCAACATGTGGTGCAGTGCATCGTTGACAATCAACGGTACCATTCCTCTACACATCCAGAATAACAGTTAAAGACATGTTTCTTTGGTGATGCGGTACCCAAGAAATTAACCCTCAATTTCCTTTTCTTCAAATTTACCCGCCTCACGTTTAAACATGGTGCAAGTACACCCAAATGGTTTGAGAAACTGAAGGTTCGATTTACGAATATTAAGAAGATCATAACTCATTTTCTTGAGCTTATTAACCGTTAGAAGATGATTCAGTGTATAGCAAACAGTATTCACAACCATCATTCTCGTGGTTTCAATAAATGTTATGTTCTTTCTCTCAGCTACACCATTCTGTTGTGGCACATATGGAGCAGTGTATTCCCGATGAATTCCGTTTTGAATACAGAAAAAGTCTAACACGCTATTCTTGAACTGCATGTCATTATCACTTCAAATACGTCTCACTTTATGTTTGTAAAGTGATTTGATCTTGGTGATCAATTTATGTACAAGAACTGGTGTATGATCCTTAGTTCTCATAAATAACACCTACGAGAATCTTGAGTAGCCGTTGGTAACAACTAGGCAATATAAACCTCCAAAAATACTTGAACAATTCACTAGACCGAACAGATCCATATGAAGACATTCCAATGGAGTATCAGTGGAATTGAAATGCTTCAACGGGTGTGACTTCTTTTTCTGTTTTCCCTTCTTTCATGCAACACAGTGATCAGTCAATTTGAAATGTTTCAGTGAAACATCATCCGCTAAATCATTCGCCATTAAATGATTCATCTTGCTAGTGTGAGTGACCTATAAGCCTGTGCCACAAGATTGTGAATCATTCTCCATTAAATAATTCACCAGCAAACGCTACATATCCCCTTGAATGTCTTTAACATTTGAAAGAAGATTAAGGTTGCCAGTGATGTAGTCGAGAGAATCCACTATCCATAATCCAGTTATTGCCTGAAATAGTCTTATATGTACTCAGCACAACAAGGTAAATGATTAGTTCTAAAGGTCAGTCCAGGCTTCAGTCTTGGGCTCCTCATTTTTTTTCCTTTTCATAAGAGATAATATTAGGTCACTTGTGATTGATGAACTTGAGTATAAGTCAAAGCTTTCTTTGACTTTCTTCTAAGATATGTATCCTTAATCACATTTGATTCCTTCTTATTACCAATTGGTTTAATAGGGTCAAACGTTTTTCTTTTCACCTTAGACTTTTTTACATTAACATGCACAACCTTACATGGATTAACATCATGAAAATTAATTTGAGTGTCATCAAGCTTGAATTGAGGTAGTGGTCTTTTCAAATATGCTTAACCACGGGAACTTGTTCCCTGGTTAAGAGTTTTTCAGTAATTTTAACCCTCGATCCACATTATCGTGCAAAGTGACCACGTTCACAACATGATAAGCAAGTTCTCATAGCCACAAAGGTGTGTGGTGAGTCAAAAACATCATGTGAAACCTCGGGTTAAAAATATGCAACCTTTACTCTAGAATTACCCATTTGATTAGCACATTTGTTTTTGTAAATTCTATATTGGAACAATTAGAAAAACTCTGAAGTGTATCCGATGTTGGGGATTTCTTCAATCGTATATCTTAGGAAAATTTGAGAGTGGTGAAACACTTTCAGATCAAAACTATTTGTTGGTTCCCCCCATTTTGGTGTAATACCTGATTAACTTAAACAAACTCACACAAACAACATACTTATGCATAAATGAAATGTCATGACGATTGAATAGCACTTAGTATATTACACATTCCAAATATTCGAATATAGGGGTTTCTCTACGATTGAACCCTTTCTTTTCATAATGAATAATCGAAGATAATATACACACAAGTTCACATACTCATATATTCTTACATCATATTATTTTTACTAGCCTATGTCCTATCCTTCAATGAACATATCAAAGCCAAGTCCCAGCTTCTTGAAGCGGCTAAACTTCATGCTCATGTAGGTAGTTCTTTTACTCTCGCACCTGCATATGCAATTTTTCGAAAGAACTATTAACAAGTATAACTTCAACCTCCTTAACTTGTAGGTCTAAACACATACCTTGGGATGTTGTAACTGATGTGTTCCAATTTCTATATGTTAAGCTTTCCACATTGAATTCAGCACCTAATATCAAATTAGATGGGAATTGGGTATCTCAACATGAGAAATTTTAGGTGGACTTTAAGCCCATCCCTACAGCCGACTTTTGCACAAGATCTTTAATTAACGCTTTCGTTAAATGATCGGCTAAATTCTGTTGAGTTTTTACATACTCCACTGATATCATACCATTCACGATGAGCTCACGAATCATGCTGTGTCTAACACCTAAGTGTCTTAACTTCCCATTATCCATTTGACTATAAGCTTTAGCCAAAGTAGCTGGACTATCACACCTGATAGATATGGGTGATATCGGTTTAGGCAACAATGGAATCTCATAAATCAAGTTTCTTAGCCATTCGACTTCTTTACCTTCTGCTGCTAATACTACAAACTCAGATTCCATAGTCGATTTAGTGATGCAAGTCTGTTTCTTAGATGCCCATGATACAGGACCTCCTCCAAGTATTATTAATCCATTTGTAGAAGAATGATCTTCCATATTATTAATCCAACTTACATCTGAATAACCTTATATAACCGAAGGAAATCCATTATAATTCAAAGCATAATCCATGGTTCCTTTCAAGTACCTAAATACTCGATTTATATCTTGCCAATGATTTGAAACTTGGATTGCTTGTATATCTACTAAGCTTTCCAACAGCATAAGCTATATCCGGTCGAGTACTTATCATTGCATACATGAGAGATCCTATAGCTCTTGAATATTTAAGTTGATTCACTAGGTTACCTTTATTAGGTAAGAGCTTATAAGCAGGATCCATAGGAGTACTAACAGGAGAACAATTGAGAAAATTAAATTTCTTTATAATTTTCTCAATATAGTGAGATTGAGATCGAAATACCATTATTCTCACGCCTGATCCTTATACCAAGGATCACTTCAGCCTCCCCCATATCTTTCATATCAAAACAAGATGACAAAAATTTCTTTGTTTTATCAACCTGATCTTGGTTTGTACCAAAGATCAACATGTTATCTACCTATAAACAAATTATGAATCCTTTACCATAGCATCAATTTTGCTATATACACACTTGTCAGATTGGTTTATTAGAAAACCATTAGACAACACCATATCATCGAATTTTTGATGCCATTGTTTAGGTGCTTGCTTTAAACCATAAAGTGATTTAACAAGCTTACACACCTTATGCTCATTACCGGGCATAACAAAATCCTCTGGTTGTTTCATATATATCTCATCATCCAATTCACCATTCAAGAATGCAATTTTTACATCCATTTGATGAATCACAAGATTATGTATTGCTGCTAAAGCAATCAACAATATTATTATAGATATTCTTGCTACAAGAGCATATGTATCAAAGTAGTCAATTCCTTCCTTTTGTCTAAAGCGTTGGATAACCAATCTGGCTTTAAACTTATCAATAGAACCATCTATTTTCATCTTCTTCTTGAAGATCCATTTACATCCAAGAGGTTTGGGTAAGTCAGATAATTTCCAAATGTTATTTTGCATAATATAATCCATCTCATCAATAATTGCTTCTTTCCAAAAAGCAATATCCCGAGATGCCATAGCCTCACTATAGGTTTTAGGATCTTCCTCAATATTAACGCAATATTCATGTCTCTTTTGAATCTCATTTCTAGATCTTTCAACCAAATATAGTTGAAAATCAGAACCATAGTTCATAGGCTTTCTAACTCTATTACTTTTTCTCAGCTCAGTTGAATTTGATGGAACATCATTTTCATGATTGATTGAGAATTACTTGAACTCTCAATCATGTTCTTTGGTCTAGGTATAGATGAAAACATATTCTCATCCCAAATTGCATCCCTTAACTCAATAATAGTGTTTACTGATACGTAGTCATTAGGTTCTATAACATAGAACCTATATTCCTTGGAATGCTCAGCATATCCAATAAAAATGCAATCAATACCTCTTCCACCTATTTTTTTTCTTTTGGGTTCAGTAACCCTTACTACAGCTCTACAACCCCATATTTTCAAGTAATGAAATTTGGAGGTTCACCATGCCAAAGTTCATAAGAGGTAATTTTATTCCTTTTATTAGGAATCCTATTTAATAAATAACAAGCTGTCAACATAGCATCACCCCAAAACCCATCACTAAGCCCCAAATAGGATAATATAGAATTTATCATATATTTTAACGTTCTATTCTTCCTCTCGGATACACCAATTTGTTCCTGTGTATAAGGAGCCGTGGTTTGATGTATAATTCCCACGGATTGAATATAACATGGATCAAAATATTCACCTCCCCTATATGTGCGTAAGGTGCTAATTAAAGCATTTCTTTGCAACTCTACCTCAGGTTTATATATTTTAAACTTATCTAAAGACTCATCTTTAGAATGCAAAAGATACACGTAACAAAACCTAGAAGCATCATCTATAAATGTAACAATGTACTTTTTATTTCCTAAAGTTGGAGTTGCATGATAATTACATAAGTCACTATGTATTAATTCAAGCACCTTTGTTTCTCTTTTAACAGCAGCTTTAAATGGTTTTCTAGTTATCTTAGTTAACTTGCAAGTATTACATTTTTCCCTATTTAAATCAAAAGCCGGAATCAAACTATTTTAGACATATATTTTAGTCTTTTATAATGAACATGTCCTAATCTAGCATGCCACATTTCAGATTCATTTAAAACAATATTAGAACTAGTTGATGCCATGCGAACAGATTGATTAACAAACGAAACATCAACATTTACCTTAAACATACCATTACATGGAAAACCGAAACCAACAAAAGTACCATGTATTGACAAGATATACTTGTCACTTTCATACACTTGCTTATAACCGCAATTATTTAAAACAACACCAGACAAGAGTTTCTTTCGAATCCTGGGAACATATAAACACAAACAATTTCCTGAAGTAAAAACTGGCTTGACTTTTCCTAGTCCCTTGATCGGTTCGGTTGCAACATTCCCCATTTTATAAAAGAGATCCCTCTTCAACGTCTCGATTTTTTTCAAACCGTTGAAAATTTTTGCATACATGGCTAGTTGCACCCGAATAAACCCACCAAGCAACATCATCATCCTGCACAAAACATGTTTCAAAAATTAGTGAAACATAAGTCTCAACCAAATTAAAATTGTGTATGATATTCGGACCTTGTTGCTTTCCTTGTTCGTTATTGTTGGAATCGATCTGCCCTAGACACATATTAGAGTTGATGTGGCTAGTATGTTATGATCCAAGTCGGGTCATACTCAATAATAAGCTAGACAAATGCCACGATACTTATTATTAGATATGATCTAAGTAATAATTAACAAACACTTATAACATTTTGAAAATGGGTTTTCTAAATGATTGCATTGGTGTGTTAAGTAAATTATATGGATAATTTATGTTTGAGAGAAATGTTATTTATTTGGATAAATAACAAAATATGTATTAGGAAAATAAACAAAATTGGATTGAGTTTTTTTTTTTTTTTTTTTTAATTTTTTTTATGGGAAAAAACACCCAAGGTGGCCGGTCTCTCTCTCTCTATATCTCTCTCTCTCTCCTCTTTGTTATTTTCAATACATGCATTTGATCTTATTGGGAGATCATAATTCTTGAAAAAAATATATCACACTCTCTCACACACACACCTCTCTCTCTCCTTTTCTATCCATTAGAGTCGAGAAGAAGAAGAACAACAAAGGTATTTTGTTCTTGCAAAGAGTGTTAGGACCCTAGCAACATTGGTGTTTGTTGGAGCTCGTTGGGTATACAAGCTTGAGGTGTAAGGCCCCGTTACCGGTAGCCCTACTTTCGTGTTGGATTTACTCATAAACGCAGTTCTAAATATCAGAGTTAATTAATACATTCGCGGAATATTAAAAACATTCAAACCATTACATTCCATAACCATAATTCTTGTCTTATCGAGCATTCATGGTCATTTAAAAACAAAACATAGTCTTTTAAAATAAAACATCATAGCAAAATCTTCAGATGCCAGCTTCGTCCAACTCTGCCATGTGTCCTCCTCAAGCTACCTGCCTCATTCTACTCACCTGCGTGCATACTAAAAGTCAGCTGCGCTGAGTGAGTTCTAGTTAATCACATACTCATATAATACCTTCTTACATTTCATACTTAACCTCTTAACTTTCTTCATACACACATAAGTGCATATACTTTCATTCTTACCTTCACACTTTCTTTACATACATAATCATACGTTTTAAAGAGCCTTTCGCCCTATAACCTCACAGATATTATAAGGGTCTGGTTCTGACATCACAGATATTATTAGGGTCTGGTCTCTAACATCACAGATATTATTAGGGTCTGGTCCCTAACATCACAAATATTACTATGGTCTGGTCCCTAACATCACAGATATTATTAGGGTCTGGTCCCTTTGTTTCGTGTAACTGTACCGTACCTGTTCATACATACTTTCCTTGACAATATGTGCAATCACCGAAGAGCGTTCACGTACCATCATCATAACATACATACATTATGCATACATCATATATTCATACATACATCATATCTTTCATCATACTTATCAATCATATCTTAACTACCACCTGACGGTACATGCAATATCCGAAGATCGTTCATGCACCGTCAAACAATCATCATACATAAATCATACAAGGCATACACTTACCATTTAGGATAAGTGTATTAACTATCACATCGAGTATGCACACAGCCCCGAAAACATAACAAGGAAGTGGGGCTAGAAACTCACCTGAATTCTGTTACGCTCTCCATTAATCGTTATTCCCTTCTTGAGTTGTGCACGGCTAACTGTATAATATTTATATGTATCAATTAACTACTACTCATGTTGCATTTCTATCTTTATATAACTCACAACGAACGGGGGTCCGGTGGCAGCGCCCCTGGCAGCGGGGTCTAGGGGCGGCAGCCCCTAGCAGGGTCCAAGGGGCAGAGCCCCTGGCTTGAGTCGAGCTGCCTTAACACATTTTTCATTAGGTTTTTAATTTATTTCCTAATTTGCTAACTTCAGCGAACTTAATTTATTTCCATTAACTGTCTTAACACATTTTTCATTAGGTTTTTAATTTATTTCCTAATTTGCTAACTTCAGCGAACTTATCATTAAGCGAAATTAACAATAAGCGAACTTATCATCAGCGAACTTGTATACAAGCGAACTTATACAAGCGAACTTATACCAGCGAAGTTGGCCACCAGCGAACTTAGCATGTAGCGAAGTTTAGCCATGAGCGAACTTATTTGGCAGGCGAAGTTATAGCTTGCGAACTTAGCTTGGCGAACTTAGCTGCAGGCGAAGTTGCTTAGCTGCCGCCTCTGTTCAATCTTAATCTCCCAAAATCATCATCGTTTTACTGAGAAATCCATGGGTATGGTATTTGACTAACCCGCGATCATTCCTATGGTCGTTTTTGGATATGGTTTGACCCAAAAACACGTAAAGTTTGGACCTTTGAGTTCAAAAATGTTCAATGCCAGTGTTAAGGGTGTATTACTCGAGCCGTCTCCATTTTCGGGTTCATTACACTCGTATTTATCATCAAGTTTACAACTTTATGTTTCGTTTACACCCGATCTACTCTCGTTCTAAGTTTCAAGGCTAAACGTTTATAAAAACGTAAACTTTAGGATCAAAACATACCTTTTATACGTTCGGTTGGTCGCGTTTTTGCTTGGTTATCTTGTATCTAGCTCGTATATGAGAGATCTATTGCTATTCGATGTTCGTTGGTCGTTTCACCCTCTTCCTCTCTCTCGGCCATAAATAGTAATAAGGAAGTGGGTGTGTGTTTTTGAGTGTGTAGAGATTAGGATGGATATAAATGAGGGTTTAGGGTTTTAGGTTGGTTTAAGAGGGTATTTATACCTCTTGAAGCCCATGGACCTAAAGCCCATTACCACTTAATCCACCATAATTAATTCAAGTCCATGTTCTTCATTAATACTAATTAATTATTCAGGCACGATAACTAAACACAACTTTCTTTTATTAAATACGAGAATTTAGGATGTTACATGAGGTTTCCTCCATTGGAAGCTAGCCATACATCTCATTCATCTCTTTCATTTTCGAACTTGAAGGTAGAATGCTAAACACCCTAGGGTTGTTTTGATAGCATGTATTTTGTATATGGATCCGGGCATTGGGTTAATCTATATAAAATCGGTTTTATATTTATCAAACTAACAAGATTTAAAACTTTTATCTGCTGCGTTTTTAACATGTAATGGGTTATATGGACTTTGATAATCTTGTTATAACCCAACAATGGTATCAGAGAGCCGTTTATAGGGATACATGCTTCATAGATCTAAAAATTTTCAGGTTTTATGGTGTGGTTCACCACATAGCCGAAAGTTTTGTTTTGGTTACCCCTTGGTTCCTCAAGATTATACTATACATGCATGTGATAATCTTGAAGAATTAAGTCATATGGATGAGTAATTATTTTGTTTGGACAAAACCCGAAACTTTCGGTTTTGTTTCTGTTGGCCGAAAATTTTTTATTGGTAAGAGGGGAACCATTTTGGTCTTCTAAGACCTTGCATATTTGGATGTGCATTTGGATGTTCATAGCCTAGCCATGACCTTTGGATGTGTGTATGTGTTGTGATTTATTCAATATTCAATTTGGTTGTAATATTCTTTTATTTGGGTTTGTAATCTATGTATTTATTTCATATTGGTTTGTAATGATAAGTAGATTAGTTGAATTTTTTTACTAGAAAAAAATGTATTAGGATATATTTTTTATAAAAGAATATGCAACAAGGTTACAGTGTTGGTTTTGGGCCTTAGTGGACCTCATAGTCCAAGATGGGATTTAAGCCCAATGGCCAAAACTTAAACATGGAGGCCCAATATAGCTAGGAGTTGAAGTTGGAGCCATGTGGAAGCCCAAATAAAGTGGAAGAGTCACAACACAAGGTGGACACTTGAAGCATATGGATGCAGGATCAATTGGGAGTTCAACGACACATGCCTTGTGTCATTCTCGTCCCTTAGGAGAGACCTTTTGGCACACTTGTTTCGGTCAACAAGTGTTGTCATTTTAGGTGGCTATGGTTATGGATATGTTATTGTATTTTATGCTTGTATGGTTGATTTAATTTTATTGTTTTATCATGTTTGGATGTTAACAATTAAAATCGACAACTAGCATAAAAGTGATTCCTTTGAAATTGTTGAGTAATAAAATTGGTTTTATTAACTATTTATGATTTCATAATAAAATGGGTTTTATTAAAAGGAATTTGAAAATTGGTTTTCAAAGAGTACCATACATTTGAATGCATGCTTATGGAAGGTACATTAAATAGTTTTCCAATCTAGAATTTTGAAAGCTAAATCCCTTATAAAACAAGTTAAACACCATCCCTTTACACGACACTCGAGTCACTTGGAGTCTTTATGTGGGATAAAGGTCACCTAACCACATTTAAGAAAACTTGTGATCTTGAGGTGATTTTACAATGCTTGTGGGATAAAGGTCACCTAACCACTTGTATATGTAAACACACACGTGTGTGTAAGTAGGACGACTTGATTTGGAAACCATGTAAATAGGGTCACCGAAGCATGGCGTACAAAGGTGTTGATGGGATTAAACATGCCAACTAAACATATGATGTTTAACCGATCCCATAAAACTAGAAGTTGCAAAGAGTTGACTACCTTGTTAATTCAAATAGTGGAATAAAGGTCACCTAAATACTATTTGAATGAAAAGTTGGATTGTAGATTTTAATCTATAATTGTCTTGGAGACATTAAAGGGTATTAACGATTAAAATTTATTGATATCGAAGATACTCAATTGAACTTTGTTAAATTCTTTATAGATGGCCGTAAACAATCCACAGAACGCTGTTATCCCATCTGTGCATAACTTATCACTAAGATCCATTCTGGATAAGGATCGTCTAAACTATAATAATTTCATGGACTGGTATCGAAACTTGAGAATTGTTCTCAAGCAACAGAAGAAGTCCTACATTTTGGACGATCCTATTCCCGATGAACTCGATGTCAACAACTTGGATGCCTACGCGGATTGGCAAAAATATACTGAGGATTCGGTGCAAGTTTCTTGCTTCATGTTGGGAATAATGATTCCCGAGATCCAAAAGGATTTCGAGAATCATGGGGCGTATGACATGATAACTCAGCTTAAGGAAATGTTCCTTACTCAAGCAAGGGTGGAGCGCTTCGAAACGGTTCAAGCACTTCATGCATGTCATATGGAAGAAACCCAATCTGTCAAATCTTAGGTGCTTAAGACGAAAAGCCACATTGATCGGCTCGAACGGCTTAGCTGTCCCGTCTCAAAAGAGTTAGCCACAGATTTGATCCTCAATGGCTTAACTAAAAAGTTTAAGACATTCTTTATGAACTACAACATGAACGGATGGGACAAAAGCATTGGTGAGCTACACGCAATGCTTAAGACAGCCGAAGCCGGCATGGGTAAAAAGGTTTTACCCGTTCTTGCGATAAATGAGGGTGGCTTAAGGAAGAGGAATCATCAAGAACCCAAGGCAAAGGTTGTCGTTGGTAAGGGGCAAGTCAAGAAGGGGTTCAAGGGAAAGGCAAAGGCGAAACCAAAACCCAAAAAGCTAAAGGTTAGTGCTGAGGATCTGTGCTTTGGTTGTAGGGAGATAGGTCATTGGATGAGAAACTGTCCGACCTATCTCAAGGAGTTGAAAGTTAAGAGGGATTATGGGCAAACCTCAGGTACAACCTTCATGATCCATATTGATCTTAATATTGTTTCCTCTAGCACATGGGTATTGGATACCGGATGTGGAACTCATATCTGCAATTCATTGCAGGGGTTCAAAAGAAGAAATGATTACAAGAAAGGAGATATAAGTCTCTTCATGGGCAATGGAGCAAAGGTTGACGTCCAAGCCCGAGGAGATTATGTTTTGAAGCTTCCAAATGGTTTGGAAGTTCTTTTGAAAAACATTCTGTACTCTCCTAGTTTGACTAGGAATATTATCTCTGTTTCTGTATTGAGACAATTTGGTTATGATTTCAAGTTTGTAAACAATGGGTTTTATGTTTTCATGAATGATGTCTTTTATTTTAAAGCAATGCCGTCTAATGGCATTTATGAATTGGTTCATGATAACACAACTATTGATAACTCATTGTACCAATCTAACCCCAAAAGACTCAAACTGGATTTGAGTAAGACTTTTCTTTGGCATTGTCGCCTCGGTCACATAAACAAGGATCGCATTCATACACTTCAAAAGAGTGGTCTTTTGAAATAATGTGATGATTCATTTTGATGAATGTGAATCTTGTTTATTGGGAAAAATGACCAAAGAACCCTTTGATAGAACTAATGAAAGGGAGAAAGACTTATTAAGAATCATACATCCAGATGTATGTGGTCCTTTTACGACAATGACAAGGAATGGTGAAAGATACTTCATTACCTTTATCGACGATTATAGTCACTATGGGTATGTGTTCATGTTAAGACACAAAGATGAAGCCTTTGAAATGTTCAAAGTCTTCCAAAATGAAGTGCAAAATCAACTCAAAAAAAACAATCAAAGTGCTACGTTCTGATAGAGGAGGTGAATACCTCAATGATGCGTTTCTAGATCATCTTAGGAATTGTGGGATTATCTCACAATTTACTCCACCTGGAACGCCGCAACACAATGGTTTATCCGAAAGGAGGAATTGAACTCTATTGGATATGTTTCGATCCATGATGGATAGAAGCACGTTACCTCTATCATTTTGGGGTTTCACATTGATCTCTGCAGCTTGTATTTAAAATATGGCACCAACCAAGAAAGTGGAAAGGACACCTTTTGAAATATGGCATGGAAGGGTTCCATCATTATCATATTTAAGGGTATGGGGTTGTGAGGCTTATGTCAATATCTATACACAAGACAAACTTGAAATCCGATCCACTAAGTGTATTTTTGTAGGATATCCCAAAGATTCGATGGGATATTACTTCTACAATCCAAACGAGCATAAATTGTTTATAGCTCGAAGGGCTAAGTTCTTGGAAAGATGGTTCCTTATGGAAGGAACTGATAGAACTGTGGAACTTGAGGAGGATCGAGAACCACAAGCCGATACATGTTTAGTTGACACTAGCAATCAACAAGAGGTTGTGGAAGATGATCAAATGGTTGATCAAAACACACAAAAGATTCGCAAATCTGGTAGAATTGGCACCCCACCTGAAAGATATGGATTTTTCATAGATGGATGCTACGTGGTAGATTCTGATGAACCAATCACATATCGAGATGCAATGTCACAATCTGACTGTGATAAATGGCTGGAAGCAATGAACGTAGAGATTCCATCCATGCATGACAACCAAGTATGGGACTTGGTCGTACCACCTCTTAATTCCAAACTGGTTAGAAGTAAGTGGGTTTTCAAGAAGAAAACCGATATGCATGGAAACTTGGATACTTACAAAGCTAGACTTGTAGCAAAGGGTTTCACTCAAACTCAAGGAGTTGATTATGATGAAACTTTCTCGCCCATGGCGATGCTAAAATCTATAAGGATATTGTTTGCCATAGCCGCATATTATGACTATGAGATATGGCAAATGGATGTCAAAACTGCTTTTCTAAATGGACACCTTGAGGAAGATGTCAATATGGTTCAGCCTGAAGGTTTTGTCGATCCACAACATCCTAATAAGGTATGAAAGTTGACGAAATCAATCTATGGATTGAAGCAAGAATCTAGAAGTTAGAATAACCGTTTTGATGATGAAATTAAGAAATTTGGATTCATCAAAAACGCTGATGAAGCTTGTGTGTATAAGAAAGCTAGTGGAAATATCATTACCTTTCTTGTATTATATGTCGATGACATATTACTGTTTGGAAATGACATTCCAACCTTGGAAGGTGTAAAAGCCTGGCTTGGAAGTTGCTTTTCAATCAAGGATCTTGGTGAAGCCGCCTATATTCTGGGAATAAGGATCTATAGGGATAGATCAAGGCGGTTAATAGGTTTGAATCAAAGTGCATACATTGACAAAATCTTGAAAAGGTTCAAGATGGAAAACTCTAAGAAAGGTTTGGTACATATTCAAAGAGGAACAATATTGAGTGCTTCTCAATGTCCAAGCTCAAAGATTGAGCAAGACAAAATGAATGGAATCTCATATGTGTCTGCTATAGGATCCATCATGTATGCCATGATATGCACTAGACCAGATGTGTCATGCGCTTTGAGCATGACAAGTAGATACCAAAAAAATCCGGGAACTAGCCATTGGATGGCAGTTAAAAGCATATTGAAATACCTTAGGAAGACTAAGGATATGTTTTTGATATATGGCTCTGGTGAGGAGGAACTCGTTGTAAAGGGTTACACTGATGCGAGTTTCCAAACTGATCGAGATGATTCTCGATCACAGTCGGGATATGTCTTCGTTCTAAATGATGATGTTGTCTCCTAGAAGAGCGCAAAACAAGATGTGGTAGCCTTGTCCACCACAAAATCTGAATACATCGCCGCCTCCTTGGCAGCTCAAGAAGCTGCGTGAATTAGAAAGTTCATTGCCGACCTGGGGGTAGTCCGCACCATTCAGGACCCTCTAGAACTCTTTTATGACAACGAGGGTGCGATTGCTCAAATCAAGGAACCTCGTGCACATCAAAAGACTAGGCACATTGAGCGGAGATTCAACTACATAAGGGATGAAGTTGAAAAAGGAAAGATATGTATTCCCAAAGTTCACACTGATCAAAACGTTGCGGATCCACTGACCAAGCTCCTTGAAAGGCCGAAGCATGAGGGTCATACTTGTGCCTTAGGACTTCGATATTCTAGTGATTGGATTTGATCAAATTTTGTATTTGGATATCGGAACAATTGTTATTTTGACTCAATCATATGATTATGGTTTATGATTATGCTTTTGAGTTATGTTCCATTTTAGCATGTTTAAATCCATGAATAAGTTAATTATTCTAAATGTTCGTAGTCGATCACATTTGTGGGAACCAGTATGAAGGTAAGACTTTTATGAACTTGGATTGGTAGATATTCATGAGGTATGAATATAGCAAGGGTTTGCTACCAAGGTTCATAGATATTTATGGGATAAATATTGGACTGACCCGCCCTCAACTTTACTGCATGGAATCCTTGTGATTTGTGGTCATAAGTAAATTTGAGTAAAGGCGAATATCATAGTATTCTCTGACTTGAGATACATATTAGGTCTTGATATTCACCAACTATTATACTTTGACTTAGTTCTTCGCTGCTCCTAAATATGTCAGTACATAAGGCTAAGCTCAAGTGTAGTACGAGGTGATAGTGAGAGACGTATGTAGTCAATAGGGGATTTGTCCCTCTTATTCGGTGAGTGTTAAATGTATAAGGCCTGATAAGT
Source organism: Bidens hawaiensis (assembly GCF_021521415.1). Lineage (NCBI taxonomy): Eukaryota > Viridiplantae > Streptophyta > Magnoliopsida > Asterales > Asteraceae > Bidens > Bidens hawaiensis. The sequence continues at coordinate 94,694 of NW_027493853.1, forward strand.
TAAATCAACAGAGAATGAACATTCTCTGTCTCTGGATTTAACATGACATTTGTGGCAAAGGATAAATGATAGTTTTACCTAAATCATTTTCAAGTGAGGGACTTGAAGGGGATGATGTTATTGAATGGCACTTCGTCATGCTTATTAAGGATAGTAAACCGTTGTTAGGCGGTATTTGCTATTTGCATCAATCTTCTATGTATCTTGTGCAAGTGGGAGATTGTTGGAATCGATCTGCCCAAGACACATATTAGAGTTGATGTGGCTAGTACGTTATGATCCAAGTCGGGTCATACCCAATAACAAGCTAGACAAACACCACGATACTTTTTATTAGATATGATCTAAGTAATAATTATCAAACACTTATAACATTTTGAAAATGGGTTTTCTAAATGATTGCATTGGTGTGTTAAGTAAATTATATGGATAATGTATATTTGATAGAAATGTTATTTATTTGGATAAATAACAAAATATGCATAAGGAAAATAAACAAAATTGGTTTGAGTTTTTTTTTCTTTTTTTTTTTTTTGGGGGGGGGGGGGGGAATAACACCCAAGGTGGCCGGCCCCACCCTTCTCTCTCTCTCTCTCTCTCTCTCTCTCTCTCCTCTTAGTTATTTTCAATACATGCATTTGATCTTATTAGGAGATCATAATTCTTGAAAAAAAAATATTAAACACACTCTCTCACACACACACCTCTCTCTCCTTTTCTCTCCATTAGAGCCGAGAAGAAGAAGAAGAAGAAGAAGAAGAAGAACAAAGGTATTTTGTTCTTGCAAAGAGTGTTAGGACCCTAGCAACCTTGGTGTTTGTTGGAGCTCGTTGGGTATACAAGCTTGAGGTTTCCTCCATTGGAAGCTATCCATACATCTCATTCATCTCTTTCATTTTCGAACTTGAAGGTAGAATGCTAAACACCCTATGGTTGTTTTGATAACATGTATTTTGTATATGGATCCGGGCATTGGGTTAATCTATAAAAAATAGGTTTTATATTTATCAAACTAACAAGATTTAAAACTTTTATCCGGTGCATTTTTACCATGTAATGGGTTATATGGATTTTGATAATCTTGTAAAAACCCAAAACTTAGACCCACTTGGACCCGCATCTTGCATGTTCTTTGGACCATTATTGTTCACTTTTCCAACACGTCAATCTCTCTTAAAGTGACCGGGTTTGCCACATTTCCAACAACCCTCTTTTACCTTCTTGTTTGGACCCGTTTGGTTGTTTCCTTGAAACTTACGTTTCTCTTTGTACTTATTCTTACCCTTGGATGTTCCAACATCCTCAACCATGTTAACAGATTGACCAGCCCGCTTTTTAACATCATTGACATCAACAGTTTCAAATGTTCTCAAGCCCTCTTCAATTCTGAAGTGACCTCCAAATTTAACCAAACTTAATTCACCATTCATGTGTTTCAGATTGTGTTTGAAATCATCCATGAAGGGGGTAACTTGTCAATGATTGATGAAACAGAAATGGATTCATCCATGTTCATCTTGTGTTGGGAAAATTGCCCTAAAATTCGACACATTTCATGGTATTGTTCCACAACAGGCTTAGAATCAACCATCTTGTAAATAAAATTACTCACAAGAAACTTCTTACTCGAAGAATCTTCTGCCATATTTTCAAATATATCCCACAGTTCTTTAGTGGTTTCAATGTTTTGGTACAAATCTAATAACGTATCACACATACAGTTCAAATTAAGACCGAGTCAGATGTAGTTGGCATTCTCCCATTTTGATTTCCCCCTAATATTTTCTAGGTTTCCTTCTTCTTCAACCACCGGCATGGGCGTACTCAACACGTTCACCACTTTCATGGTAGTCAAAAGGAAAGTGCATATTCTTTTGCCATCTGTGAAAGTCTTGGCCTTCGAATTTCTCCAGTTTGTCAAACTTGCCCGTCATCTCCTTCAACAATTGTCCGTTCATCATCTTCACAGAAGTAGTTTTGATCTTTTATTTTGGATTTCTACAATCGTATATCTTAGGAAAATCTGAGATTCTTGAAACACTTTTAGATCAAAACTATTTGTTGGTATCCAAATGTTTTGACCGGATAAAACTCAGATTGAGTGCAAGAATTAGTATGGAGAATGAGAGAGTTTATTGAACTAGTAATCGTATCATATGATCAAACTACGTTATATTAGGGTTTTGAAAAAGCAGGGAAGTTATCTAATTAATATCTGAAAATACACTCCTTTATGATATTAAACTTTGTAAAGAAAATTAATTAATTAATTAATTTTTAATATGTTTTTAATAAAGAAACATATGTCCGAAATAAAAAATTTCCAAGATGACATGGGCGCTACCCCTTGGACCCTGCCAGGGGTTGCCGCCCGTCGCACCACGCTACCAGGGGCCCGCTGCCCCCGGACCCCCGCCAAGGGGGCGTTGCCCCCTTGGAACCCCCATTACCTAGGGGCTTCGCCCCTAAGTACCAATAGGATTATAAATTATAATAAGATCAAATAAGTGTGCACCCTGCACCCGAGTTATTTAGATTTGTATTACAATTAACTTGATCATCAAGAAAAATTCTTAATTACACTAAAATCACTAACATTGGATCCAGTAGAATTTAAAATTTTCATGGGTTCCACAAACTTCACTTGAGTTTTCACTTTTGGCTTAGATTTAGTCTTGTTAATCAACATAGATTTTTCTAAAGCTTTCTTAATTTCATTCAAGCTTGAAGTTTCATTTTTGAAACACTTTCAATCAATTCGGGCTTAATCAAATGTAAAGGAAGGTCTTTTTCATCAAATACCTTATCCACACCCTTTAACTTGTAAACCTTCCCAACTTTAATTTTAGTCTTACAAGGATTAATGAATCTCATTAAATCCTCATAAAAAAATTATTGGTTTTTCTGATTTCTTTTCACTCACGTTTGATATGTTTGAACCATAAATCGCTTCTTCAAACTCAAGCGGTTCACAAAGAATATGATTAGAATGTGGAATATTCTTTTCTTTCTAAACCACATCAGGTTCAAACACGTCCTCAATCACAACACCATCAAAAGTTTTAGAAAACACCTTATCACTTTGAATATGAGTTGCAAGAGTTGACTATTTAAGAAATGGTTTCTCTTATTTAGCTTGTTTAGGTTCCTCCTTTTTTATTACCTTTTCAACAATCACGGGAGGATCAACAGTCAATGGACTATGAATGTCAACATTTTCACGTTCTACCGTGAATGGATTGTTAGTATAATTATTTTGAAATGGTAGAGGAACTTCACAAAACCTAAACCATTTTTAGTTCCCTTTTGTTTTCCACTCACTTCAATTATCTCATTTAACAAAAATGATGAATTTCTAAATTTTTCCAGTTTGTTTTTCAACTCTAGAACTTCATTTTTAAGTTCAGAGATCTTAGTTCTAGATTTTAAGACCTCCTAAAAATATTGATCAATAATAACTAACTTGACTAAAACTTTAGCTTTGAGATCAAGAATACTATTAGACAAAGCCTCATTTTTTACTTTTGATTCAAGATCTGTTGCTTGTCTATAGTTATCACAAACCATAGCTAAAACTTTCACTAATATCTCATTGTGATGACGAATAAATTCAAGTTGACTTGTTTTCATCACATAGAAAACATTATGAAATTATAATTTCACTCATCACTTCTGGAATTACTATAACCGACTCAACTGACACATGATTAGAAGAGTTAGAAACTAACCTCTTCAATTTTGGGCATACAAGCAAAAGATTCTTGCGGCTCCAAGCTTGAATCATCTGAACCAGTCTCAGTTTCTAATTCATCACTATCGTCAGTCAATCTGTCACCTCTCGCATCCTCAAAATGCTTAAATGTATCAAACATAGCCAAATTTGTTTGATTATCATTAGGTGAATTACCTAAAAGTCTGAGACCAATCAATGCCATCATTAGCAAATATGGTTTGTAACCCACCAGTTTTAACTGATTCACTCCAGATGACTTCTCTATTGACTCAGAATTGTACTTCTTGCTTGAGTCTGGGGTCCCGAATATTCCTTCTTTGGTTTGTCACACTTCTTTGCATAGTGACCAAACTCTTAACAATTGTAGCATTTTAGCACACATGAAGGTAAATTGTTGCTCAACTTCCTTCATGTTCACATTTGATCGTGGTGAACTTTGAGGAATTGCACCATTAGGAACAGAACCCGATCCAGAAGCCATAAAGTATATATTAGGAATGGAATATCCACCTTGTGGATTCTCTTGACTAGTTTATGAATAAAAAGCAGTGATTGGAACAGAAATGCTACTCACAGGAAGTGATTCACCATATAAAGTAGGGTCTTGATTGTCCTACGAAGAATTTTGACAAAAGTCATATTCTTTTTCTTCGATCTTTTGAATGAACTAGATGGCAGTAAAATTATCATTTTTGAAGAAACCATTCTCTTTAAGTACTAGCAGAAAGGTAGAATATGAAGGCGGTAATGTATTCTTCATGGTGTCAATCTGATCACATTGACTCGGTTCCATCTTCAAATTTGTCATTTCAGCGATTAGATGACAAAATCTTGTCAACATTACTTTTACAGTCTCCCTTTTCAATAGGCTAAAGTTTCTAAATTGAAACTTAAGCATTACTTTCTTGCTTTCCTTTTTATTTCCCAAACTCCTCATCCTCAGATGTTGAAACAATGCAGCACATATCTTAATGCTTGCAACTTGGTGAAAGATATTCTTTTGTAAAGCCATAGTCAGTGTTGAATAAGCCTTTGTTTCAATCTCCAAGACTTTCTTTTATTCATTTGAAAAAATTTCAAAAGGTTTCTCGGTGTAATTTGTAGTAGGATCACAAATCATCGGAGACGTATACACAACATCCAAACTAAGAATACAATCAGTATGAACATATCCTAAATGTGCTCAAAACCATGGTTCCCATTTGGAAAAGTCACATAGCTTCATGAGCCTTGGGCATTTAGTATGAGACTTGATCTTAATATTCAAATTTAGCATATGTTGCATAACAGAATTCTGGGAAGACAAAGCATAGAAATTTGCAATTTTTGAAAATTTAGTGTGAAAATTGTTAATATTGAAATTTCAGGGTTAAAAATTGTCAAATTGTTAAAATTATGGGTAATGAGTGAAGAATATCTTAGTGATGAATGAGTCTGTTTGGGTACGAATGTAGTATTTCTACGTGACGAATGAGTGTATAACGAATGTTACTGTTCAAGCGGATGAACAATAACGAGTCAGTGGCATTATTCAAACGAATGAACAATAGTGTATGAGTGTAAAAATGAATGAGGTTTTAAATGAACGAATGAGGTACTGTAATAACGAATGGGTTGTTAGATCTGGTTGACAACTGGCAAAAACTGGTAGAAATGCCACATGAATGAGTAGTTACACCTAACGAATGAACATTTAAACCATAACGATTGAACCTTCAAATCTTCAAACTGAATCCCAACACAATCCAAACCACACAAAAACCAGTCAAAATCATCCAAAACTTAACCAAATTCCAAACTTAACTATTCAAAACACTTGTCTCATCATTCTGAAAATTTTCAAACCAATCCAAACCTCAATTTCAGTCCAAAACACATTCAGTTTGGACCAAAACTAGTCAAAAACACAATATGTTCTCGCGTAATACAATTAAACTTCAAATCCTTGAATTATACCAAATTAATGCAATTAAACTATCAATTTTGATCAATACATCATCGTGAACAATCCTATTATTTGTTTGAATACAATTAACATGATTACTGTGGTTAATTAATTGAATTTAAGGTCGGAACAGTTCAAATACTCATATTCAATAAAATTACTTCAATTAACAATCAATTAGTTCAATAGCTCTTCAATTGATGTCAATAATATTTCTAATCGTGATTCAATCAGACACAATCCTTGATACCACTTGAGAAACCGTGTACTAATCGATATGAATCATTACGTTAAGGATCTACTCTTCGATATGAATACAGTTAGGCTCGATTACTTTAGTGTGTGTTAAAGTGTGTATTGAGAGAATATCTTGGCAGAGTAATGATACTTGTGTAGTAATAATCAGAACTGTTAATTTAATTGAATACAGAACAGGGGTATATATAGGAGATAATCTCAGTCATTATAAAGGCCATAACGAATGAGTGTCATTCGCTATCATACGTTAAATTCCTATACATTACTATAACGAATCAGCACATTCATTTTTCACATTCTTTAACATAACTAATGAATGAACACGAGTAAATACGGTGACTCATTCGTTATTTTCTACTCTAACGAATGAGCTTTAAAAAATGAAGAATGTTCAATACATGTACCAAAATACCCCTATATTTTACATAAAAGAGCAAAATACAATAAGCAAAGACCGAGACGCATAAACGTGTATCAAAAGATCTTTCCACCAAAATCCCCCTTCCACTTCTCATTCTAATCACAATAACTAATTTTCTCTTATCCCAAAACTAGCTTCTTGGTGTTTCATCTTCTACATACTCTGCTTTAGGACTAGGTTCTCTTTTAGTTGCAGCTCTTGTGGGTGGAATAGTGACATGTCTTGTAGATGGTCATGATTATGAAGAGGACTAATCACCTCTACTTTTAAATTTATTGAATGATTGAGGGCTATCAACAGTCTTCTTTACTTTGTTTCTGTCATCAATATCCTCACAATTTTCCACACATTTCATGGTGTACCTTCAACAATTTATCTTTTGGTAGTTTGATTAAATCTACAATGTTATAACCTCTTAGTACCAAATGGGATCTCATATTCATATTTTCTTTGTTCACATGAGATATATTCATATCATTCTTCTTCTTCTTTCTTATGTCCATCATTTTCATCATATTCTTCATCATCATTCCTTTTCTTTTCTATATTTCTGATTTATTTGGCTTAGATGAAGATGGTTCTTTTAAGGTTTTCTTGGGTATATCAACCTTTTTTATTTATTTTCTTCACTTCAACATTGAAATATTCTTTAAGTTGAGCCTTTGTCATTTTAGCCGCATCATCTTCTTCCCATCCGCGTCTACCAAGAAGCCTATTTGTCTCTTCAGCCATACTGTTAGTGAATTTAGTCTCTTGAACTTCTTTCTTTCTTCTTCTTCTTCTTTACTTCATTCTTCTTATTCTCATCTTTCTTCATTCATTTATCAATTCTATCTTTAAAAATTTTTTTGCCTCTTTCTAGTGATAATGTGACTTTATATGATTTATATGTTGTTTAGACAAGAATCTGCATCATTTTTGGTTCTTATAAACACTCTTTCAAAGTGTTTCTGCACTTCTACATTTGTCATACCTTCAACATGAGCCGGATCATAGTTATTATCTATCAAGAACTCTCTTTTACCACCAAGTTTCCTGATCTTTGCTTTCTTCTCCTCATCTTCTCTTTCCTTCTTCTTTATTAAATACTAAAGATCATTGTCACCAAGATCCTTTATTTCATTTAACCTCATTCCATATCCAAGAAAAGTATTGATATTTTCATGTTGCTTCTTTCTATCATCTAGATGTTTTTAATATGTTCCTCAGTCAGATCAACTTGACGATTCGGCTCAGTCTGATTTTCATTTCCGGGCATATCAACCTTTTTTTCAACAAAATCATCATCCAAATAATCATCAAGAGCATTTATTTTAGGCTCGTCGGCCTTTAGCTCTTCCATCTTTTTTCTTTTACCATTTTTTCCTTTTGTGCCTTGCCCTTTATAGTTTTTATAGCTACAAGTTTTACTCTTTTCTTTCTTGTTTCAGCTACATTTTCTTGAATAAGAGAAGAAACATGTGGTGTTTTGTCCTTTGGAGCATCATATGGTTTAATAATTGGTGTTTGGTGTTTAAGGAGTAAGGTCACTGATAGGTTCTTATAGAGTAGGTTCAAATGTTGTTTGATCTTGAGGAGTTTGATCTGATGGTTGTTAAAAAAGTTCAAATACATTTTGATGTTTTAGAGATTTAACAGTGGTTTGTGTATCATCAGTTCTTCTTTTTCTAGCAAAGTAAACCACTTCTTCTAGCGATTTTCTTTTATCTTGTTCAACTTCAGTTTCATTGACCTTTCTTTCACCCTTAAGTCAATTAAGGTTTCAAGAATTTCCTGTGGGATTTCCTCTTTACCTTCCAGTTCAGCTTCATAATGGAGTTGCATCTCAGTGTTTTCTTGTTCTAACAGTATCCTCTGGTGTTCCGATTTCTTCTTACACAAGAATTGATATCAGTTCTTGTTCCCTCATTTTCCTCAATATTTATTTCACTTCTTCTTGGGCTTTAAGGGTAGACTGATTAATATCTAGGATGTATAACCTCTTAGAAACATATGCCTCGTTTTCAATATCATCTTGATCTTTAGAGATTGATTTCTTTCCCTTGTCCTTCCTCTTCTTTGCATATTCATCATTATCATCTGAAGAAATGTTTTCAATCTCATAAAGTATCTCTTTAATTCAAATCCTCCTCTCCAACTTCCAAGGCTTCATTCTGTACAGACTTAATGATATTTACATATTCATCTTTAATATCTCCAACTTCTAAATTTTATATCTTAACTAACTTAATCCCTATCACATATTCATGGTAAACACCATTCTTACCACCAAATTTAACATTTTCAACATCATTATTATCATCATTTGAACCACCATCACTCTCATCATTATTAAAATCATCATCTTCATCCCTTGATTCACTACCATAAAGCTTTTCAATAAAATTGATTGCATTCTCTTTCGTTTGGTGCATCTGAGGGATTCTCAACCTTATCATTTCACTTCTTGAGTCTTTTAATCTAATTAAGAGATTCTGCAAGTTGTCTTTTTATTTTTGTGTTTTCATCAACAAAAGACATATTCTCCAATTTCATATTTAGGTTAGTAATCATTTAGTCAACATAGGCTTCTGCATTTACTGAACCTAAATTTGAATAACTTGAACTAGATTTGACATTTTCATATCCCCCATCAACATCAGGTGGAGAACCTCCAACTCTTTCATCAAATATATCTTCCTCTACAACAGGTTCGTGAGCATCTTCTTGTTATTGTGGTTCAGGATGCCCTTGTTCTTCTTCAGCTTGGTTGCCACCATCAGTCCAATAAGATTATAAATCACATTTTGAATTACCTCATGAACATGTTCTTGTGCAACATTAATACCAACTCCATTATTACCACCATTTTGATCATCATTATCATTACTATCACCGTCACTATCATCCTCATTATCGTTTTCTTCATCCTCTACATCCTAAGGTTCTAGCAATGCAGGAACATCCATAATGGAAATGTTTTGATATATCAGCCAAGGAAACCCATCATAATCTCTTGTTGGATCAAAGTTACTTGTTGGGACTAGCCTCCTGATTCTTCAATAGATATTTGGAAGTTCACCTTATCTAACCTAATCTGGAAGTTCTTATTCGAGGAATATCCACAAAAATCTGGGATACATAAACAACTTATATTTGGACTTGGTCTGCCCAAGACACGTATTATAATTTATGTGGTTAGTATGATATGATCCAAGTTGGGTCATACCCAATAACAAGCTAGACAAACACCATGATATTTATTTTAAGATATGATCTGACAAATAAATATTAACACTTAGAATATCTGGAAATTGGGTTTCTAAATATTTGCACTTGTGAAGTAACTAAATTATATGGATAATTTATATTTTGAGAGAAGATACTCTATAATGTTATTTAAGTTGGTTAAATAATAATATGCAAGACTTATTGCATTGTGCATGTTACTTGAATCGTATTATGTTACATTTTATAACATAACTTAGGTAAATAAAGAAAAATAAGTTTGAAAGTTTTGGGAGGGAACCCAAGTGCCCCCACCCCCTCCCTTTCCACCATCTCTCTAATATCTTTATTACTTTATTTATTTCAAGAACATGCACAAGGGTTCATTGGTTGAATAGGTGGTGCATTGGTTACAACCCTTGAAGCGTCCACACAAGTAAACAAAACTTTCTCTTCTCCCCTCTCCTAATTTCAGCCAACATAGAGGAGACAAAAGAATTTTTTTTAGTGTATATCCTAGCATTGCAAGGGTGTTTGTTGGTGGCTTGAGGGTATACAAGTTTGAGGATCTTCTATCTTGAAGACTAGTTATTCATATCTTCATCCTCTTCATTTTTGTTAGCATCTTGAAGGTAGTATGCTAAAACACCCTATGTTTGTTTTGATAGCATGTAGTTTCGTATATGGATATGGTTTTTGGGTTTTGCATGTAAAATTGGTTTTTATATTCACCTAAATAACAAGATTTAAAATATTTTATCCGATGTGTTTTTCATATAAATGAGGTTATATGACTTTGATAATCTTTTTAAAACCCAGCAATGGCATCAAGAGCCGCTTATACGAATACATGATTCAATAGATCTAAACATTTTCGGGTTATATGGTGTGGTTCACCAGATGGCTGAAAGTTTTAGGGCTTGTGGTTACCCCTTGGTTTTTCAAGATTATTATTTACATGCATGTGGTAATATTGAAAAATTAAGTCATTTGGATGATTGGTTATTTTGTTTGGACAAAACCCGAAATTTTCGGTTTGCTTAACCTTGGCCAAAAGTCTTAACAAATAAAAGGGGAACCATTTTGGATTTTTATTCCTTGAATATTTGGATGTGTATTTGCAAATTCATAACCTAGCCATCAACTTGTGTTTGGATGGGTGTTTGTGTTGTGGTTTATTCGGTTTTTCAATTTGGTTGTAATATTTATTTATTTGGGTTTGTAATCTATTTATTTATTTCATATTGGTTAATATTAATAAGTATATTAGTTGTATTTCTTTTACTAGAGAAAAATGTATTAGGATATATTTTTTTTGTAAAAGAAGATGCACAAGTAATTTGGGTTTTGGTTTTAGGCCATTTTGGGCCTTAATGGACCTCATAGTCCAAGATGGGTGATGTGGTGAAAACAGTCAATTAAATATTAACTAAACTAAACAAGTAATAAAAACTAGATTTATGACTCAACTACACAAAACATCGGCAAGTGAACCGGTCAATTGTACTAAAGCTAAGTAAGTCCGGAATATCGAACCCACAGGACTCTATAAATTACGTGAATTAACTAATTAGACTCGACTTACGACACGACTATTTATTATTAATGTTTAAAGGGGGTTTTTACACTATTATTAAACTAAGAAAGCAAATAAACAAGTAAACTAGAAAACAAGCAATTAATCACGAGATCGAAATCAAATAGAGAATGAATCTACCTAGGTAAGAATCCCATGCCACAAAAATCATCAGGCAATGGACAAATAATATGATATGGAAACTGATTTCTAAATGAATCAAACGACATCCCAAAGAATGATTATTAGATTATTAAGCAATAAGTTATATTGATTTCCTCACGATTATCAAATAGGTTTAATTAATAGTATCTAAAGCAAGCAATCTTACGAAACACTAAACCCTCGATAACTTGATAATATTATCACGACATCATGAACAAGGATCAACACACTAAGCAAGAATATTGTCACTCTCTATCCTAGCATGCGATTGACCAAGACACATGAACAACTCCTCACCTTACAGCTATTGGAATTTAGCAGAACATTCAAAATCCTAACCAACTATCAACAAGCTTCTATGATCTAATGGGCCCATTCAATCACAATAACCAAAACACCAAGTAATGATTAAACATAAACCCTAAATCTAAAGAACACAATCAAAAGATTAAATATCTATGTGAAGCTAAAATTAACAATCAATCAAGATAATAAACACTCATATGCATCATGAAAAAAAATCAAGTCTTTTACTATTAAAATAACGAAACTATAATCAAGTCAATTGTCCAAAGCTATAATCATGCATCAAACATGTTCATCAAACCTAGGTAGATATGAAGTCTCGCCTAGAATCAATATTAAAAACAATCCTAAACAAGTATTAAAAACAAAGAGGAAAGACGTGACAAGTAATGAACAAGGAACGAAAGTTAGAGCGTAAAACCCTTTGCAATTGATCCTCTAACAACTCCGCGAAAGCCTTCTTGATCGTCCTTGATTCCTAGCTCCAAGACTCCTTAAAACCCTTGGTTTTGCTCTCAAAATCAGCTGGAAATAAGCTTAAAATCGGCTAGGTTTGCAAGAGATGTTTATATAAGCGAGTAACGGGCATGGACTTGCAAAAACGAGTGACCAGGGAGCCCTAGGCGCCGCCGCCCTGGACATGCCTTAGCGAAACGCGGTGCCCTCCAAGGTTGGCAATGAATTTTTGTTTATTATTTCTTGTTATTTGTTGCCAAATCTTGATATTTATCTTCCTTGAACTCCAAGTAATGCTTTGAACCTTCTAGACCTTGGTTCCCTTGCTTCTCCAAGCCACCATATACATGAAAACATAACAAAACATTAGTGAAGTAATCATGTAATCATCAACGAACAAAACTAACTTCAAACTTCGCATAAAATGATAGAAAGAATTAAAGCTTAACATGCAAGACACCAAAAGAGTTAAAACATGACACATATTAAATACTTGACTCAAAACCTTAAATAATAAAAGATAAACGAAACATAAACTAAACTGAACTCAAAACATTAAATAAACAAAGCTTTACAAGGGATTCGAGATGTATAAATAGATGTATATCAAGTTAATTTTTTAAAGCTTAGAAAAACGCAAAAACCGCGATCACCGATATTGTTGTCCACTTAAACCCATGCCTTAATCTTTACCGGGACAAATAAGATCCGACAATAATAGTACTCAGTGATTTACACAATTAAGACCCGCTTATTTTCAGCTTTTACCGGACCAGACCACTCCAAATTGACTTAAACCTCAAAATTAGCATAATTAAAACTTTTGTTGCTCTTTTTTCATGAATATTTAAGACGATCAAGGGTATTGTTTATCACCTAAACTTAAGCAACAAGTTCTACCAAGCAGCCATTAGATACGATTAAGGTTCAATTAATTAATAGCTAGTGTTCCCCACAACATGACATACCCCCGTTATTAAAGCAATACCCCGAACCATCACCATAGGTGAGCATGCAAAATTTCATCTGTAGGGCCTACATGTAGTGTGTCCCTTGTGGTCCGTTTCTTAATGGTAATGAGACGCGAGCAAGGGGAACCCACATGGCTAATAGCGTGGATGATCAAGTCTGTAGTGAATTTGTACTTTTGTAATTTTGTGATCATGTTTATAGACTTATAAGGGTTTGCTCTTTTTGGCTTAATTTTAAATATCCACAACCCCACTTAAGAATTGTGAATACCCAGATGAATAGATTGCATACAGACCCATGGTCTCCGGACCCGAAGCATCCCATCAATACAGGATTTAAGGTTATAAAACCATACGCCAATGAGGTGTAAAACACTAAACTAACAGTTTAAGATTTATATCACAGGATACATGGCATACTCTAACTTTAAACCTGCCCAAGCATCATATGATAACGTATTCAGATTTTAAAACTCATAATATTTGTAACATCCTGCTTTTGGTTATAATAATATAATAAATTTCATCTATTTTATAGTTGGTCGTTATTGGTTTAGATAACTAGAATATGAGTTGGGCTAGTGTTGAGTTAAATGGATATGGGTTATGGACTTGGGTATGAAATAAAGAAGGAAAGACCATGGGCTTAAGCCTATGATCCCTAAATATATAAACCATAATCACCATTAAATCCCTCATTTTACACATATCACATACACCATCCAAAACACACACTTAAGCTCTCTCTCTCTCTCTCTAGTCTCTCTTGCTAGCCGAAAGATAGAAGAATAACCGATTCCGACATAAGGTAATGATAGTATGATATTATATGAGCTTAAACCGTTAGATATAGTCATGAAACGACAAGCCGACACCGTTAAACCGTTTAAGTCACGAGATCCGGGTGGAATCGGGTATAAACCGAGTATATGATGAGCTTAGGGGTCACCCTAGATCAGATCTGGGTCGAACGGGACGAAAACTCGTTTTTCGGCGAATCTAAGGTTTTCCGGCGGCGGAAAGGCGGCGTCGGAAAAGTTAATACGAGGTATATGATATCAGGGAATGTTCTGACTTTCCCTGACTTAACCCTAGTTCTTTAAGATTTAACTAACGAATTAGAAGTAATTCGCTAGCTGATTCGTCTGAGGGAATATAACGAACTAGCTTCAGTTCGTTAAGAGAAAAGATAGCGAATTACCCTTGATTCGCTATCATTAAAAAATAACGAATTGGAAGGTCCAATTCGTTACATAGACTGGTTCGCTATGGACTGATTCGTTAAAGGTCCAGTTCGTTAGAGGGTTCAATTCGTTAAAAGAACCAGTTCGTCATGACAAGTCAATTCGTTAAGGATAACTAGTGAACTAGAAGTTTAACAGAATTACAGAATGGTCCCTGGACTTAGAAAAGAATGATTTAATTACGAAGAAGCCTGATATACATTTCTTTATACATCTCGAATCCCGTGTAAAGTTATGTTTCTTTAATATTTTGGGTTCGTTTTAGTTCGAGTTTCGTTTATCTTTTATTATTTAAGGTTTTTAGTCAAGTTTAATATATTTATCGTGTTTTAACTCTTTTGGTGTCTTGCATGTTTTACTTAATTCTTTCTATCTTTTCATGCGAAGTTTAAGTACGTTTTGCTCGTTAATGATTACATGATTGTTCCACTTAGCGTTTCGATTTGTTTTCATGTATATGGTGGCTTGGAGAAGCAAGGGAAGCAAGGTCTAGAAGGTTCTAAGCATTACTTGGAGTTCAAGGAAGAATAATATCAAGATTTGGCAACAAATAACAAGAATTAACAACAAAAATCCGTAGCCCATCCATGGACCACGCTGCGTTGCGCGAAGGCATATTTAGGGTGGGGTCGCATGACGCCTAGGTCTTCTGGTCAGCCGATTTTGCAAGCCCAAGCCCGGTTGTCGCTTATATAAACATCTTGCAAAACCCAGCCGAGCCAAGCATTATTGCAGCCAATTTTCCAAAGGTTTGTGAAGGTTTTGAGGCTAGTAATCAAGGAGGATCATCAAGCTTTCATACAAGTGTTCAAGGGTCGATTAAGACGGGTTTTCTCGTTATTTATCTTTGTTCTTGTTCATTATCTTTCATGATGTTTCTCCTTGTTCTATGGTTTAGTTATTTATCTTTGTTTATGACTATCCTAGGCTAGACTTCATGTCTACCTAGGTTTGATGAACATGTTTGATGCATGATTCTTGCATTGGACAATTGATTTGATTATGGTTTCATTATTTTAATAGTAAAAGACTTGATTTTGCTTTCATGATGCATATGAATGTTTATTATCTTGATTGATTATTAACTATTGCTTCACATAGATCTTATATCTCTTGATTGTGTTCTTTAGATTTAGGGTTTATGTTTAATCATTACTTTGTGTTTTGATTATTGTGATTGAATGGGCCCATTAGATCATAGAAGCTAGTTGATAGTTGGTTAGGGTTTTGAATGTTCTGCTAAATTCCAATAGCTATAAGGTGAGGAGTTGTTCATGTGTCTTGGTCAATCGCATGCTAGGATAGATAGTGACAGTATTCTTGCTTAGTGCGTTAACATATCAAGTTATCTAGGGTTTAGTATTTCGTGAGATTACTTGCTTTAGATACTATAAATTAACCCTATTTGATAACAGTGAGGAAATCAATATTACTGATTTCTTAATAATATAATAATCATTCTTTGGGATTTCGTTTGATTCAGTCAAGGGTCCTTTAGGGTTTGTTAGATGAATGCATTTAGAAATCAGTTTCCATAATCATGTTATTTGTCCATTGCTTGATGATTGTTGATGCATGGGATTCTTACCTGGGTAAATTCCTTCTCTGATTGATTTCGATCTTGTGTTTAATTTCTTATTTCTTGTTTACTTGTTTATTTGCTCTCTTAGTTTAATATTAGTTTAAAACCCCCCTTTAAACATTAATAATACATAGTCGTGTTGTAAGTCGAGTCTAATTAGTTAATTAACATAATTTATAGAGTCATGTGGGTTCGATATTCCGGGTTTACTTAGCTTTGGTACAATTGACTGGTTCACTTGCCGGTGTTTGGTGTAGTTGAGTTTTTATTACTTGTTTAATTTAGTTAATATTTTATTGACTATTTCTAGCACATCAATTTTTTGGCGCCGATGCCGGGGACTCTTGGCAATTGCGTTAATTGGAATTATTTTATATATACTTGCTATTTGTTTTATTTTCTTTTGAGTCGTAGGAGTCTAATTAAATTTTAGTTTAATATAGTTTTTAGTTTTTATTTTTAGTCTACTCACTTAGTCCGTTGCGTCTTTAAGGTTTATGCCACATCTTCGTTCGCAAGGACCACCGCTGGAGAATCTAGAATTTTCCCCGTCGAAAACCGAAGCTAGCTCGTCAGTAGAAAAACCACCGTTAGAAGCTACTTTTATACCAAATTCGTCACCACCCAGTTCACCGCCTGAAAGTCCGAGAAATCAAGATCAAATGGCCGACGATAGAACAATTGCTGCTCAAGCCTTCGATGGCTTAACCGAAAACCAGTCATGCATCGTCGTTCCCGCAATCAACAATCCCAACTCGTGGCAAATTCCATCATACGTCATGAACAACATTGTTCAAACTAATCAGTTCACGGGGCGTGATGTCGAGGATGCACCGGCTCACATTAACCGACTTTACCGTGTTCTTAAAACTTTTAATTTACAAGGTGCTACCGAAGATGCTATTTTCTTACATCTGTTTATGTTTTCACTTGCAGGTAAAGCAGCTACTTGGTTCGACACGCAACCACCTGGCACGCTCACCACTTGGGAAGCACTACGTTCTGCATTTATCAAGAGATACTTCCCACCGGCCAAAGCAACCATTCTTCATGATCAGATTCACTCGTTTCACATGGAACCGGGGGAGCAATATTGTCATGCTTGGGAGCATTTTCAGAGCTAGCTGTCTCGATGCTCAAAGAATGGTCTCACACCATGGGCTCTCGTGGAAAAATTTTTCAATGGGTTGAACTACGAAACCCAAGTTCGGTTCGACATGGCCGCGGGAGAAAGTCTACTGGCTAGGAAGAATGTCGCCGAATGTAATGAGATGTTTGAGAGTTTCGCTCAATCGGACCTTGCCAAAGACCCACATCGCGGGAATTCCACTCCCGTCAGCAGTACATCATCATCCGCTCGAGGTGTACACCAGGTTAATCTGGATACTAGTGTGGTTGCCGCTTTCTAATCACTGACTAGAGAGGTTAAGGAGCTGAAGGCCAAGGTGGACAGATGTGAGTTTTGTAGGGGTGGACATGGTACGTTGGAGTGCCCGGTGATGAATCAACAGGTCGACTTTGTTGCTGGTCAGAACAGGTTTCCCAACAATTACAATAACAATAATCAGAATTGGAACACTTACAAGAACCCGAATCAGAATAATGCTAATTGGCGTCCGTCGGGTGCACCACCCGGATTTCAAAACTCTTATAATTAGTCGAACACGATTTGCTCTTCAAGAATCAACAATCTTCTATTCTCGATATTCAAAGGACTGTTGGTGATATTGCTCGTCGTTTAGAAGAAAGGCCCCCAGGTCAGTTTTCGGGTATCCCTCAAACTAATCCGGCTGCTCAATTGAACGCCATCTCCACTCATAGTTGTAGGGTTTTTAGTCCGGAGGTAGTTAGTAGAGAAATTAGGAAAGATAGGGACGATGAGTTGACAGATGAGGAGATAGAGTAGAGGCTCCAGGTAAGTCACATAGTACAACACCAATCATAGAGCCGCAAGTGAAGAAAAATACCGATAAGAAGCTGGTTGGAGCCCGGCCACCACCACATACCATTGACCTAGCATGTGTCCCGTATCCCGCTCGTCTAAAGAATCAAAAGTATACAAAAGATTATAGGCATTTTCTGAATATATTTAGCCAATAGAATGTCAATCTCCCGTTCGTCGAAGTCCTTCAGCATATGCTTAAGTACGCCAAAATTTTGAAAGACCTTCTTAAAAGAAAGGATAGGTTGTAGGAGTTGTCGATTGTGCCCTTAAATGGAGAGTGTTCCGCAGTAGTGCTCAATAAAGTACCAGAGAAATTTCCCGACCCAGGTGTTTTTACCATTCCATGCCTTTTCGGAAGTGATACGACATGTCAAGCATTAGCCGATCTAGGAGCTAGCATAAATGTCACACCCTCAAAATCCACTAACGGAGTTTTACCGTCAGAGGGTGTGAACTAACAGGATCGGATTCATTAGTTATAATCAAACCATAAAACAAAGTTTTAAAACCATGAAAACGTTTACGAGTAATTAAATGCGGAAGCGTAAAACCATAGAAACCAATGTTGCGTCACGCAGGACGACTTAAAACCCAATGATAACAGTTTAAAATAAGTTTGCATAATTAAAAGTGTTTCAAGCAATGCATGATCCTATACCGCGCGCCCGCCTCGGCTACCTGAGAATAACATACTAAAAGTGTCAACACAAGGTTGGTGAGTTCACAAGTTTAAATAAAATAAAGCGTTTAGCGTTTGCGTTCAGCGTTTTGCGTTTAGCGTTTTGCGTTCAGCGTTTTGCGTTACCAGATAGTGTTATGTCAATTATATATCTATAGGTAGCTAGCCTATAAAACAAGTATTACTAAGTGTTCGACACCGAAGCTGACTGTTTATCATTTGCCTTGCCACCAGGTCTATCCCGACCATGGTATGTGTTTAGCCAAGATTACACCCACTCGACCTCTAGTCGAGTTTAGCGTTGGGTGGGGTTTGTCAAACCCAGTAGTACTACTCAACAATGACTCGCTATTATCCAATATTAAACGGTTCGATGTGAATGAAGGACTTTAGTTAACGCGTTTGCCACTTAGTCTTTACAAGTGATATATAATCTATATTAACAAAATCTTAAATGCGTTTATCGGAGTATGTTATCTCCCCCAAGTGAAAAGCGTTTAAAACAGTTTAAAGGGGTAAGTGAAACTCACTGTTTGCGAAGAATTCCCAAAATAAATCACCAAGTGATGCGCGTCACAGAAAACTCTCTCTAGCGTTCTAAAACAACAAGGAGATTTTCTAAGTATCGGAACTAATATCGAGTCTCTAGACCCGGCACATAATTCCTAATCACAAGATACGTTTCGTGTTTGTTTGTGAATCGTGTGTGACTTAACGAGTACATTTGTGATACAATACGTGTGTGAGCAATCATTTACGTGTCATGTATTAATAATGTACATCACTAGCAATTACTCTCCGTAAGGGCAATTTGGTCACACATAACAATTAACTAGCAATTATTCCCCGCAGGGGCAATTTGGTCAAAACACTACAACTATTTAGCAAGTATTCCCCGCAGGGGCAAATTGGTCAAAACATAACAATTAACTAGCAATTATCATGTTTCATGCATTTTCACAAAATTCAGCAGCTAGTTTCACCGAGACAGAAATTCTACTTGAAAGATTGTACTATTCCACCGATCATAGCATCTCAATTAATTTACCAAAAATCATCACTAAAGCATTCATGTGTTAGGTTTTGAGAACATATTTTATTTTATTTTTATTCCACATAGATTTCTCATAATGATCAAAACACTACAACAAGCTCATAACAGTCAAATTCATGCGCAACAGAATGTTATTTGAAATTCCCGTTAAATGAAAAATCCAAAAAATGGAAGACCACTTGGGTTAGGTTCCTAACTCAATAAGTCAACTTCCAGAAGTGGAACCAACCCAATTGGTCTCGTAGTTCATGAGATATAACATTTACAAAACAACCTAACAGCAGGTCTAACAACTCAGCTTTGCACAACGTTTTTGTAAAATCTTAAAGGTTAACTTTTACACGTCCAAAAATTGCAAATTTATATTCTTTAAAAACTAGACTCAACCTAGTTTACTGTAGTATCAATAATCTCAACCAATTTTCACATTTACACCCCGTAACAGTCAATTGAACATCAACAACACAATCTGTCCAGAAACTGTTTGTATCCAAACTCAACATATTAACCATCTATAGACCACAATCCGTTCATATGACATTCTAGACACCATAATCATTATCCATGCACATCAATTACACATTACATACATGCTTAGGGTTTGTTTGAACTCAAAATCAAAGACACAACGATTAACATGTAATAACACCAATTCTAGTTATCATATCACAATCAATCCATCATCAAATCAAGATAAAACATATGAACCCATATACATATGAAAATCGGACCTAGAGTTTATAATTATACCTTCAAAAACACCAATACAAGCAAGAGGAAGGTAGAAGATGGCTAGAAACGGATGTAGGATGCTTAAATTGCGAAAGACAAGATCAAAAATCAAAGGATATGTGTGTGTATGTGAGCCGATCGCAAGGGAGACAAGGGGGGGGGGGGGGCCTGGCCGTCGGTTATGAGGGAGAGAAAGAGAGGCTAGGGTTTTAGTTTAATATTATTTAATAACAATCATGTTACATCTAGGTCCCTCCACTTTCAAATGTTACTTTTCTAGCTTAATTAACTAGTTCTAGCACATTGAGTTAACGTTTATAACAATGTTATCACATAACACATAAGCCTAACACATAATTATCACATAATTATTGTTTTGGCGTTTTTCGTTTATTCACCAATCGTTTGCGTCAACTCGTTTGCGTTTCGGTGCAAATCCCGAAAGACTACACATGTAGTAAGTGTCAAGAATCATTTAAACCCTAGTTTAAATGTAATGAGGTGTGCGTTATAGATTCAGTGATCTAAAGTTTGAATTGACGGAGTTGAGTTAACGGAGTTAACCTGAAATTAACGATGGTCACAATAAACCTCATGACATATTCTTTATATGAAAAGTTAGACCTAGTAGAGCTCACCCCTACTCGTATGACGTTGTCTTTAGTCGATCGTTCCGTTAAGTATCCGAGGGGTGTCGTAGAGAATTTTCTCGTTAAGGTAGATAATTTGGTTTTCCCCGTAGATTTTGTTGTTTTAGATATGGAGGCCGACGAGAGAGTTCCAATCATTTTAGGTAGTCCATTCTTACGTACTTCGAGGGCAATCATTGACGTCTTTGAAGGTAAGATCACTCTTAGAGCCAGTGATGATAGTCCCACCTATTTGGCTAAGTCCAAGAGACATCCGAGTGGTCAAGAAGGTCTTATTGATCCATGTCACCCAGTTTACTCGATAGAATTAGTTATCTCGGGCATGGGCCCTAGTCTTGACGATTCCCGTTCTGTAAGTTTAAGTGTGGGGAAGGAACGAGCGGTTTCTAATTCTCGGGAAATGGTGAAGCATGTGGGAGAAAAAGGTGGTGGTAAGCGAAAGATAGAGAAGGTTCTTGGTGTTAGAAAGAAGAAGACCAAGATTGACGACTGGTCAGATCGTGATTTGGTATCTTTAAGGGCATTGGAGTTCTACCGAGGTGGAGGAAGCTCCACTCGGTCCGCCACGTGATTTGCATAGCATGGTTTCTTGAGTGAAAACTCAAGTGTACAGTTTGTACATTTTATTTTAGTTTTTTTTATTTTCTTTTACTTTGAGTCGCTAACGTAGTTTTTGTAGTTCGACTTTGTTTTGCTAGTTTGAAGACTCAATGCGCTAGAATGACGATCCCCAAGGAAAATTTATTGAAAAAGACAAGTGTGGGGATGGAGCAGTGGAGCCGTATACTTCATGCTTATTTATTTGCTCCTGATTATTATATTTTATATATTTATTGGTGAAATACTTTAATTGCTTAATATCTATCATTACGATAAGATACATTTTTAGATATGTTTGTTTGTTTTGTTTGGCCGCTTACGTTCGTGAGAAAAAGTGTTACTAATTGCTGAGCACGTTCGTAGTTGAAGGGCATTCATGGAAGAAGACTCTAGCATCATCTTTCATTCGCATATTACCAGCTAAGTCTTTTCCATTACCTAGAATATTAACTTTTTATTTTGTTTTTTTAATTTTTAGAGTTTTAGTTTTTGTAGTCCAATATTATTTTATTTTTGTTTTAAGTCGTCCTTATCCTTGCATTGAGGACAATGCAAAATTTAAGTGTGGGGATAGGATATTTGAGTCGTAGTTTAAATCGAGTTTAAATTTTAAAAAAAAGAAAAAAAAAATAAAAATTTTAAAAATTTTTGAAAAAAATTGAAAAATGTTTTAAAAATGTCCCTTGAAGCTAGTTTTTTGCGTTAAAGTGGGAGATGATGATATTTATAGGGAAATTGGTTTTTCAAAGTACTAATAAATTGAGATAAATAAAAGAAAACGCACTTAACTTGGGATGTGTCGGTTGGCTCAGCCTTGAAAATGAAAGGGCAAATTTGATAAAATGGTTCAAACGGAAATCTTTTGTGGGTAAAGCGTTTTGTCTGTGGAAGATAAGTAATGAAACGTCGGGCCATACTCAATCCTCAATTATTGGTATGAAAAGTGGAAATATTATGAATTTTAAAAATCTGAATAGGTTATCATATGATGCTTGGGTAGGTTTAACGTTAGAGTATACCGTGTAGCCTGTGATATAAATCTTAAACTGCTAGTTTAGTGTTTTACACCTCATTGGCGTATGGCTTTATAACCTTAAATCATGTATTGATGGGATGTTTCGGGTTCGGAGACCATGGGTCTGTATGTAATCTAATCATCTGGGTATTCACAATTACTAAGTGGGGTTGTGGATATTTAAAATTAAGCCGATAAGAGCAAACCCTTATAAGTCTATAAACATGATCACAAGAGTACGAAAGTACAAATTCACTACAGACTTGATCATCCACGCTGTTAGCCATGTGGGGTCCCCTTGCTCGCGTCTCATTACCATTAAGAAACGAACCACTAGGGACACGCTACATGTAAGCCCTATAGATGAAATTTTGCATGCTCACCAATGGTGATGGATTTGGAGTGTTGCTTGATAACGGGGGTATGTCATATTTTTGGGAACACTAGCTATTAATTAATTGAACCTTAATCGTATCTAATGGCTGCTTGGTAGACTTTGATGCTTAAGCTTAGGTGGATAAACAATACAGTTGATCGTCTTAACTATTCATGAATAAAATAGAACAAAAAAAGTTTTAAATCTGCTAATTTTGAGGTTTAAGTCAAGTTGGGGTGGTCTGGTCCGGTAAAAGCTTAAAATATGTGGGTCTTAATTGTGTTAACCAATGAGTATTATTATTGTCGGATCATATTTGTCTCGGTAAAGATTAAGGCATGGGTTTAAGTGGACAACAATATCGGTGATCGCGGTTTTTGCGTTTTTCTAAGCTTTAAAAATTAACCCATATGTTTTTAAGACCTTATTTTCCGATTCTGATCCAACTGCATAAGACTTTTTCAGGGACGAAAAAGAGCAAGTGTGGGGATATTTTATATACATTTATTTATACATCTCGAATCTCGTGTAAAGTTATGTTTCTTTAATATTTTGAGTTCGTTTTAGTTCGAGTTTCGTTTATCTTTTATTATTTAAGGTTTTAAGTCAAGTTTAATATATTTATCATGTTTTAACTCTTTTGGTGTCTTGCATGTTTTACTTAATTCTTTCTATCTTTTCATGCGAAGTTTAAGTACGTTTTGCTCGTTAAAGATTACATGATTGTTCCACTTAGCGTTTTGATTTGTTTTCATGTATATGGTGGCTTGGAGAAGCAAGGTCTAGAAGGTTGTAAGCATTACTTGGAGTTCAAGGAAGATAAATATCAAGATTTGGCAACAAATAACAAGAAATAATAAACAAAAATTCGTTGCCCTCCTTGGAGGGCGTCGCGTTTCGCGAAGGCATGACTTGATTTTGATTTCATGATGCATATGAATGTTTATTATCTTGATTGATTATTAACTATTGCTTCACATAGATCTTATATCTCTTGATTGTGTTCTTTAGATTTAGGGTTTATGTTTAATCATTACTTGGTGTTTTGATTATTGTGATTGAATGGGTCCATTAGATCATAGAAGCTAGTTGATAGTTGGTTAGGGTTTTGAATGTTCTGCTAAATTCCAATAGCTTTAAGGTTAGGAGTTG
Source organism: Bidens hawaiensis (assembly GCF_021521415.1). NCBI lineage: Eukaryota > Viridiplantae > Streptophyta > Magnoliopsida > Asterales > Asteraceae > Bidens > Bidens hawaiensis. Next base: position 118,761 of record NW_027493853.1, read on the forward strand.
TTCATGTTTCATGGTCAATCGCATGCTAGGATAGATAGTGACAATATTCTTGCTTAGTGTGTTGATCCTTGTTCATGATGTCGTGTTTAACATATCAAGTTATCTAGGGTTTAGTGTTTCGAGAGATTGCTTGCTTTAGATAATATTAATTAACTCTATTTGATAACCGTGAGGAAATCAATTGCTTAATAATCTAATAATCATTCTTTGGGATGTCGTTTGATTCAGTCAAGGGTCCTTTAGGGTTTGTTAGATGAATACATGTAGAAATCAGTTTCCATAATCATGTTATTTGTCCATTGCTTGATGATTGTTGATGCATGGAATTCTTACCTGGGTAGATTCCTTCTCTGATTGGTTTCGATCTTGTGTTTAATTTCTAATTTCTTTTTACTTGTTTATTTGCTTTCTTAGTTTAATATTAGTTTAAAAACCCCCTTCAAACATTAATAATAAATTGTCGTGTCGTAAGTCAAGTCTAATTAGTTAATTAACGTAATTTATAGAGTCATGTTGGTTTCCGGACTTACTTAGCTTTCGTACAATTGACCGGTTCACTTGCCGGTGTTTTGTGTAGTTGAGTCTTAAGTCTAGTTTTTATTACTTGTTTAACGATTCAAAATGTTAATGAAAATGTGATAAGACAATCCAAAACACACACTTAAGCTCTCTCTCTCTTGTCTCTCTCTCTCTAGCCGAAAGATAGAAGAAGAACCGATTCCGACCTATGGTAAATATAGTATGATATTGTATGAGCTTAAACCGTTAGATATAGTCATGAAACGACGAGCCGACACCGTTAAACCATTTAAGTGACGATATCCGGGTAGAATCGGGTATAAACCGAGCCTATGATGAGCTTAGGGGTCACCCTAGCTCAGATCTGGGTCGAACGGGACGAAAAACGGTGAAAAACGAGTTAAAACTCGTTTTTCCGGCGAATCCAGGTTTTTCCGGCTGCCTTCCGGCGGCGGCGCCGGAAAAGTTAATACGAGGTATATGATGTTAGGGAATGTTCTGACATTCCCTGACCTAACCCTAGTTCGCTAAGAGGTAACTAAATAATTAGAAGTAATTCGCTAGCTGATTCGTCTGAGGGAATATAACGAACTAGCTTCAGTTCGTTAAGGGAAAAGATAGCGAATTACCCTTGATTCGCTATAGTTAAAAGATAACGAATTGGAAGGTCCAATTCGTTACATAAACTGGTTCGCTATGGACTGATTCGTTAAGGGTCCAGTTCGTTAGAGGGTTCAATTCGTTACAATAACCTGTTCGTCATGACAAGTCAATTCGTTAAGGATAAGTAGCGACCTAGAAGTTTAACAGAATGGTCCCTGGACTTAGAAAAGAATGATTTAATTACGAATAAGCCCTTGAACTTTTAAGTAGAAAGTTAATTAACGATTCAAAATGTTAATGAAAAATGTGATAAGATAGTTAATGAAAATAAAAATGTGATAAGATAGTTAATAAAAATGTGCCTCAGCTCGACCCCAGCCAGAGGCTCTGCCCCTTGGACCCCGCTAGGGGCTGCCGGCCCTAGACCCCGCTGCCAGGGGCGCTTCTCCCGGACCCCCGTTTGTTGAGGGTAATAATTAAACTAGAAAGACGATATGTGTAATGATAGCTTATTGATACGTATAATTATTATACAATTAGTCGTGCACAGCTCAAGAAGAGAATAACGATTAACGGTGAACGTAACCGAGTTCAGGTGAGTTTCTAGCCCCACTTCCTTGTTATGTTTTTCGGGGCTATCTGCATACTCGATGTGATAGTCAATACACTTACCTTAAGTGGTAAGTGTATGCCTTGTATGAATTATGTATGATGATTGCTTGACGGTGAGTGAACAATCTTCGGATATTGCATGTACCGTCAGGTGGTAGTTAAAGATATGATTGATATGTATGATGTAAGATATGATGTATGTATGAATATATATGATGTTTGCATAATGTACGTATGAAATGTTGATGGTACGTGAACGCTCTTCGGAGACTGCACGTATTGTCAAGGAGAGTATGTAAGAACAGGTATGGTACAGTTGCATGAAACATAGGGACCAGACCCTAATAATATCTGTGATGGTAGGGACCAGACCCTAATAATATCTATGATGGTAGGGACCATACCCTAATAATATATGTGATGTTAGGGACCAGACCCTTTATAATATCTATGATGTTAGGGACCAGACCCTTATAATATATGTGAGGTTAGAGGGCGGAAGGCTCTTTAAATAGGATGGATAGTTATATATGAAGAGTAAGTATGATTAATGTACACCCCTTCGGGCACGTGTGCAAGTATGAGAGAAGATTGTATGTTATATGATTAACTAGAACTCACTCAGCGTAGCTGACTTTTAGTGTTCACGCAGGTGAGTAGAATGAGGCAACTTGCTTGAGGGGAAGCACATGGCATGGACTTGAGAACACTGGCATCTCAACGAAGTGTTATGTTATGTTATTTTAAAGACAATGTTTTATGTTTAAATAATTTGAATGCCTGTTAAGGCAAGAAAGGATGGTTATGTTATATAATGGTTCAATGTTTTAATATTCCGCGAATGTTTTTTTATTAACTCTGATAATATGAACCATGTTTATGTGTAAATCCAACTTCCAAAGTAGGGCACCGGTAACGGGGCCTTACAATATTTCCACTTTTCATACCAATAATTGAGGCTTGAGTATGGCCCGATATATCATTTCTTATCTTCCACGGACAAAACGCTTTACCCACAAAAGATTTCTGTTTTAACCATTTTATCAAATTGCCCTTTCATTTTCAAGGCTGAGCCTACCGACACATCCCAAGTTAAGTGTGTTTTCTTTTATTTATCTCATATTATTAGTAGTTGGAAAACCAATTTCCCGATAAATATCATCATCTCCTACTTTAACGCAAAAAAAAAATAAATAAATAAATAAATAAAAAAAACTAAATTCGAGGGACATTTTTAAAACATTTTTCAATTTTTTTTTCAATTTTTTTAAAGTTAAACCTAAACTTCATTTAAACTACGACTCAAATATCCTATCCCCACAATTAAATTTTGCATTGTCCTCAATGCAAGGATAAGGATGACTTAAAATCAAAATAAAATAAAGTCGGACTACAAAACTCTAAAAATCTAAGAATTAAAAACAAAAGCAAAATAAAAAGTTAACAATCTAGATAATGAAAAAGACTTAGCTGGTAATATGCAAATCGAACATGATGCCAAAGTCTTCTTCCATGAATGCCTTCAAACTACCAACGTGCTCAACAAATAGTAACTCCTTCTCTCACAAATGAACGTAAGCGGCAAAACAAAACAAACATATCTTAAAATGTATCTTATCATAATGATAGATATTATGCAATTAAAGTGTTTCATATCAATCGACAAATAACACATAAATAATTAGCAGCAAATAAATATATATAAAGTATACGGCTCGACTGCTACTCCATCCCCACGCTTGTTTTTTTCATTAAATTCTTCCTTGGGGATCGTCTCTCTAGCCCATACAATCTCTCTTTTACCTAGCAAAACTCAAAAACACCAAAACAAAGAAAAACTACCAAAGACTACGTTAGCGACTCGATGACTCAAAGAAACTAAAAAAGTAGAAATTAAAATAAAGAAAAATCTACAAACTCTACACTTGAGTTTTCACTCAAGAACCCATGCTATGCGAATCACGTGGCGGACCGAGTGGAGCTTCCTCCACCTTGGTAGAACTCCAATGCCCTTAAAGATACCGAATCACGATCCGACCATTCGTCAATCTTGGTATTCTTCTTTTTAACACCACGAAACATCTCAAACTTTCACTTACCACCACCTCTTTCTCCAACACACTTCATCATTTTCCGAGAACTAGAAACCTTTCGCTCCTTCCCCACACTTAAACTTACAGAACGGGAACAATCAAGACTAGGATCCACGCCAGATATAAATGATTCTATCGAGTAAACTGGGTGACATGGATCAATGAGACCGTCTTGACCACTCGGATGTCTCATGGACTTAGCCAAACAGGTGGCACTATCATCACCGGCTCTAAGGGTAATCTTACCTTCAAACACATCAATGACCTCCCTAGAAGTACGTAAGAATGGATGACCTAAAATGATAGGAACTCTCTCGTCGGCCTCCATATCTAAAACAACAAAATTTACGGGGAAAACCAAATTATCTACCTTAACGAGCAAATTCTCCACGACACCCCTCGGATACATAACAGAACGATCGGCTAAAGAAAATGTCATACGAGTAGGGGTGAGCTCTCATAGGTCTAGCTTTTCATACAAAGAATATGGCATAAGGTTTATACTAGCTTCTAGATAGGCTAATGCTTGACACGTCGTATCACTTCCGAAAAGACATGGAATGGTAAAAACACCGGGGTCGGGTAATTTCTCTGGTACTTTATTAAGAACTACGGCCGAACACTCTCCATTTAGGGGCACAGTTGAAAGCTCCTCCAACTTATCCTTTCTTTTAAGAAGGTCTTTCAAAAATTTGGCGTACTTAGGCATATGCGAAAGGACTTCTACGAATGGAAGGCTGACATTCTATTGGCTAAGTATATTAAGAAAATGCCCGTAATCTATAGTATATTTTCGAATTTTTAGACGAGCGGGATACGGGACATAGGCTAGGTCAATGGTCTGCCGTGGTGGCCGGACTCTAAACGACTTCTTATCGGTGTTTTTCTTAACTTGCGGCTCTGTGATTGGTGTTGTACTATTTTCGGACTTACCTGGAGCCTCTACCTCTATTTCCTCATCTATCAACTCATCGTTCTTATCTTCCCGAATTTCTCTACTAACTACCTCCGGACCAAAAACCCTACCACTACGAGTGGAGATGGCGTTCAATTGATCAGCCGGATTAGTTTGAGGGATACCCGAAAACTGACCTGGGGGCCTTTCTTCTAAACGACTAGCAATATCGAGAATGGAAGATTGTTGATTCTTGAAGAGGAAATCGTGTTCGGATAACTTTTTCTGTGTAACTTGATCTCTCTCCAAGATTAGCTTCATCATCTCTTCCAAACGCCCCAGTCCACCATTCGAATCCTGCATATTATTTTGAACATTTGTACCATCGGTGTTATTATTACTGAAATACTGACCTTGTCCTGGAGCATAAGAATTTTGAAACCCGGGTGGTGCACCCGACATACGCCAATTAGCATTATTCTAATTCGGGGTCTTGTAAGTGTTACAATTCTGATTATTGTTGTTGTAATTGTTGGGAAACCTAGTCTGACCAGCAATGAAATCAACCTGTTGATTCATCACCGGACAATCCAAAGTACCATGTTCACCTCTACAAAACTCACACATGTCCACCTTGGCCTTCAGTTCCTTAACCTTTCTAATCAGTGATTCCAAAGCAGCAGCCATACTAGTATCCAGATTAACCTGATGTACTGCTGACGGGAGTGGAGTTCCCGCGATGTGGCTCTTTGGCAAGATCCAGTTGCGCAAAGATCTCAAACATCTCGTTACATTCGGCGACATTCTTCCTAGCCGGTAGACTTCCTCCCGCGGCCGTGTCGAACCGAACTTTGGTTTCGTAGTTCAACCCATTGTAAAATTTTTCCACGAGAGCCCATGGTGTGAGACCATTCTGTGAGCATCTAGAGAGCAAGCTCTGAAAATGCTCCCAAGCATGAAAATATTTCTCCCCCGGTTCCATGTGAAACGAGTGAATCTGATCGCGAAGAATAGCCGCTTTAGCCGGTGGGAAGTATCTCTTGATAAATGCAGAACGTAGTGCTTCCCAAGTGGTGAACGTGCCAAGTGGCTGCTTGTCAAGCCAAGTAGCTGCTTTACCTGCTAGTGAAAACGGAAACAGATGTAAGAAAATAGCATCTTCGGTAGCACCTTGTAAATTAAATGTTTTAAGAACTCGGTAAAGTCGGTTAATGTGATAGATTACTTGTCAACGGTTGATCCAATTTGATAGATTCGCCTTCTGAAACAAGAAGTTCTGGCCCCAGAGGGATAATATCAACCACTTGACGTCCATCCGATGCATCCGCTATGGTTATTTCGTATCCCCCCTTTTCTTTTCGTAGGATTTTGCTTACTATACCTGATGCTGTAGCATTATAAACTGTATTGTTACTTTTGCTCCCGTCAGGATAAATCTGGCCCCTTCCCCTGTTTCCACCTACGTAGATAGGATATTTTAAGAAGTGAACGTCTTTCTTAGTAGCGGGGTCCGGGGAAAGAATAAGAAAGGTCATTTCACTATATTTCTGACCAGGAACAGGGCCTATGACAAGAATATTTTTTTGATTGGGGCGATAGCTTTGAAAAGACAGATTACCCATCTTTTCTTTTATCTCGGGGGAAATACGATCGGGAGGGGCTAATTCAAAACCCTCTGGTAAAATAAGAACAGCCCCTACATTCAAAGCCCCTTTTTTACCATTAGCAAGAACTTGTTTCAGTTGCGTATCATAAGGAATTCGAACAACTGCTTCAAATACAGTATCGGGAAGTATCGCTTGCGGAACCTCAATATCCACCGGTTTATTAGCTAAATGGCAATTGGCGCATACAATACATCTAGTCGCTTCTCGTGGATTTTCATAACCCTGCTGTGCAAAAATGGGATATGCATTTGAAATGGGTGTACGAGTTATTATATATATCATGAGCGATACGGAAATAGATCGAGTAATCTGTTCCTTTATCCAAGAAAAATTATTTCTAGTTTGCATGGTCCAATCATTGATCCCGAAAATTTCTACAATAAATTGGGGTAGGTCACTAATGGAGTTTCCTATCCACGATTCTGTTATTTACTGGAATAATTTGACTCGATTAATATATAGGAATATAGGATGAATCTCCGGGATGGGTAGAAATAGAAAGCAATTTTCAATGTTTTTCTTATGTACAACTGCAAAGTAAGAAACATTATAATTGGATTAAGTAGACTATTTTTTAGTCATTCATTGAATGATAAATCACTACAAGTGACGGAGATACGCGATTTAAATAACGGAAAATCCAATATTTGAAAATTGTATCTAGAATGACTGGAAAAGTTGAAACAAGGCCAGATATAATTTGATCATTATGAACAAATCCAAAATCCTTGTAGACAAAGCCAATCATCAATTCCCAACCATGGGGCGAATGAAATCCAATACATAAATCGGTTAATAAAAGAAGAGAAAAAGCTTTTATTGTGTCACTTAAGTTATATAGGAATTCCTGAGCCCAAGAGTTAAGAATAACAAGTTCTTTATTACCCAAAATAGAATAACCATATAGAATAATGAAACATATTATATTTGTCGAGAAGTGCAAAATCGTATGAATACGACCCTCATTGTGTATCTTGATTAATTGGATTGTTTCTTTGTGAGTTCCTATACGAAGGTTTTGTAGATGTGTCTCAGAGTATTCCTTGATCATTTCTTCTAAGAAGAGGAGTTCCTTTAATTCTATGAATTTTTCTAAAATACTCTTTTCTTCAATATCATTCAAAAAAGTTTCGGATTGACTAGGATTCCACCAATAAGTAACCCACGATTCCAGACTTTTTTGAAATAAGAGAGAAATCCACCAGGGCAAAAATACTATAGATGCAAGATATAAAAGAGGAGTGAATGCTTTCTTTTTTGCCATTTTTTCATCTGTGAATTGTTAATGAACCCATCTCATTCGTCGACTCTATGTAATCTAATATTTCTCTCACGCATCAGTTCTATTACAAGTTATCGAATTTATGAATCTATTCACTATTTTTGATTTGTGATTTCTTAGGCCTTGAATCTAGAAAAAAAGACAGAAATAGACGAAAAAATCGAATGAATAAATAATAAAGAATAAAAAAGTATTGTTTCCCTATAGTAAAATTCGAAAGTAAAATTCGAAGCACATATCTCCTTTCGATGAATGCCCCGAAAATTCAATCTAAAATTCAATATTCAATTTCAATAATGAATATAAATATTTTTAATATTTTGATACGAAAGAACTCCTTTTCTATCATTAGATAAAAATAGCTAAGATTTCTAAAAAATTTAACTGACTATGAGTAGTCAGGGATAGAAGAATTGAGGGAATTTTCTGAAGAATCTTGTGAAATGAAAAAAGGGTGGCAAAAAACGACAGAAAGAAATTGGCTAGTTATCATTATAAGAGATCCAATTTTTTGGTCATTAAGGAGCACAAAAAGAAGCGTCGAAAAAATGACAAGATATTATCTATCTGAATATAAAGTCTCAATTCCAACAAGTAAAAAGCAAGTCAAAAGGTGGGATATTTCCTTATTTCGAAATGGTTTATTATGAGATATTTCGATTTTTTTATTCATTTTTTATTTAATTGAGTTGTGTATATATCGATACATATAAAAGATACCCCAAAGAGTTTTTTTTAAACTTGTTCCATATAGTCTGCTTTAACTCAAATGAGTGTTCTGAAGAAACATCAATTAAGTTATGTTCTAGAAAGAGAGGATTCTTGCATTTTTGCCCTCCTGCTGAGAAAGCATTCATTTCTCGGTAAAATAACTTCAAATTAAAATACTTCAATTGGTACACGCAAGAAATAGGCCAATTCCGCAGCTTTTTGTTCCATTTCCCGTGGAGTAAAATTCTCATCAGTACGAGTCAATGGAATGGCTCCCTGGCCTCTTATATCCATATAAAGGACACGCCGAGCATAAATACCCTCTTTAACTTCTATTCTGACGGATTGAATATCTTTTATAAGAAATCGGAGGAAGACCCGACGATTTTTTCCAGGAAATACCCAACGAAAGATACACACTATTCCGTCTTTTATATCAAGTCGATCATAACCACTACCTACATTCCACGAAATTGTGCACCATAAATAGGAGCTAATAAAAAGACCCGCGATCCCATAGAAAGACATCACTATTCCTTGTGGAAAAAAAACGATTTGCTGAGATGGAAAGAAAGATATCAAATTTCTACCAAGATAACTCGAGGTTCCAACCAACAAGAATCCTAATGAACCTAAAAAAAGGATAATAGCCCAGCATAAATTACTTATTTTTCGAGCCCCCTTTATAGGTTCTATCCATATATGTTCTGATCGACAACTCATACTTGATCCTGTTGCTTTTTTGGAATTGAGAGAATACCCCAAATGAATTTGACTTTAGTCTGTTTGTTTCCGAAGTAACTCGCATCAACTAGCACTAGTTTGAACTAGTTTGATGTGAACCTTTAGGAGTAATTCATTAAATTGGTTAGATCTAAACTAATAACATACCCTTCGTATCACTCACTAAAGATAGCCACATACATATAGATAGACCGGCTTTACAGCTCAGCCATCCGCCGATTCGGGTTTATTTGAAAATAGCTAAAATATAGCATTTTCTGGAGACATAAGAATTTTTCGGCGGAAGCCGCTTATACCATATTTTGCTAAAGGATATCTGTGTTATGATACAAACGTAAAAAAAATAGATGAGATTTTGTGCCATCGGCTCTAAACAATCTTGTTTTTTTTAACATGAAGAAATAAAGAAGCCATTGCGATTGCCGGAAATACTAGGCCTACTAAAGGGACCAAAATAGAGGGAAAGTTAAGAGTTGTCATAGAATGGGTACCTCGATTGACTATTTGTACCTGTTATTATTATTTAGATTTTATATTTATTATTTATAATATCAATTTAGAATATAAAGATATCTTATTATATATAAGGATATCTTACTTATTATAATTTGAGAATTATTATTATTATATAGATATAAGTATCTATCTAAGTGAGTATATAATGTAGTTTTTTATCTTTCTACATGAAGGATTTGAAAGGATATGGATGAGATATTTTTTTCTTCATTTTTTGCTCTTGTCTTCGAATTTCATTTATTAAGCAAAAAGCTTATTAAAAATGAATTAGATTCTACTTAGTTAGAATCTATTTATATTGAATTATATTAAAGGGTTTGTTAGAATCCCATCCAGTAGGGATTCTTAGTCAAAATAGGATTATCGTAAGATATAGAAAGATAAAAAATTCTATATTTAATAGATTTGAATTATATATGACGAGAAGAAGATCTTTTTTTTTTTTTTACTTTACGAAAATAAGAATTTCATCTTTTATCTTGTTGATAAATAATAATGAATATAGAAAAGGGGACGGATTTTCAATTTGATGTGACTTTTGATTCTTTATACAATTAGATCTTATGTCAACAAAGAAAACCCCATTCGTCTAATTTTTACTTGGATTCCGATAAACTAATTATTGTTTGCTCAAAATAATTGAACTGAATGTTTTAATTTTGATTCAAAGGAAAGAAAGTGTGGAGTTGAAATAACTCACTCAGAACGCTTTTTAAAGGATTACGTGGTACGATTAAATCGAATAAGCCCTTCTGGAATAAATACTCAGCCGCTTGTGAACCGCCGGGTACTGTTTTATTCAATGTTTGTTCAATTACTCTTTTACCCGCAAAGGCAATGTAGGCATTGGGTTCAACAATAATGATATCCCCCAACATACCAAAACTAGCTGTCACCCCACCGGTAGTAGGAGATGTAAGGATTGGTACATAGAATAACTTTTTTATTGGATTGATAATCATATAAAGCAGAAGAGATTTTAGCCATTTGCATCAAGCTCAAACTTCCTTCTTGCATGCGTGCCCCTCCAGAAGCACACACTATAATAAGAGGTAGAAATTCTTTAGTAGCGTATTCAATCAAGCGGGTAATTTTCTCCCCAACTACGGATCCCATACTACCCCCCATAAACTGAAAATCCATAACCGCAATTGCTACGTTAATACTGTCTAGTTGCCCTATGCTGTTTGAACAGCCTCGGTTAATCCTGTCTTTCTTTGATAAAAGTCGATCCGATTTTTATAAGGCTCCTCCTCCGAATGAAATTCAATGGGATCCAGAGAGACCATGTCTTCATCCATAGGCTCCCAAGTACCCGGATCGATCGAAAGTTCGATTCTATCTGAACTACTCATTTTCAAATGATATCCACATTGTTCACAAAGATTCATTTTTGATTTAAAAAATTTCTTATAATTTAATCCATAACAATTTTCGCATTGAACCCACAAATGCTTGTATTTTTGAGTTACATCCAGATCAGTAGAACTTTCTAGATCAGTAGAACTTTCCAGATCAGTAGAACTTTCTCGTATAATTTGATCACTCGTTCTGGCATCCGCGTTTTGACTACTATTTCCACTTTCACCACAAATGGA